>NW_023658350.1:0-24394 GCF_015228065.2 Penaeus monodon
ATAATTAATTATAAAATTTATTTATTATTTTAAAATTAATATTATTTTATTAATTTTAATTATTTTAATTATTATTATAAATTTTATATTATTTAAATAATTTATTATTATCATTATTCAATTTAATTATAATCATTTTAAATTATTTAACTATTATTATTTATTTTAATCCATTTTATAATTTTATTAATTTTAAATTATATTTAAAATTATTGATTATAAATTATTTATGTTTTAATTTAATTATTTTATTTACGTTTTTTTAATTCCAAATTATCTATTTTTATTAATCAATTTTGTAATTATTTTATTAAATTTATTTATTATTCAATATTTATTATTTTTTTTTTATTATATTTATTTAATTTATCATTATTATTTTTTATTAATTTTTTTTATATTTATTAATTTTATTATTTAATTTATTTAATTATTATTAATTATTAATTTAATTAAAATTTTTATTTATTATATTATTTTATCCATTAATTATTATTTTTCCCCATTTTTTAATTTATTTATTAATTATTAAATTATGATCCATTATTAAATCCAATTTTATCATCCATTAATCAAAAAATTTTATTTCCCATTTTTCGTTTTTTTTTTATTTTAATTTATTAATCATAATTTATTTAAACATTTATATCCATTATTAAAAAACACTATCCATTTATAATAATCAATCCCCTGTTTTTTTCCATTATTTTTAATTATCTTTTTTTTTTTTTTCTTTTTTAAACATCATTGTCCCCATTATCAATATTTGTTTTTCTTGTTTTTTTTCATTATTACTGTTGGTAATCATTAAATTACCATCATTAATTACTATTGGTAATCATCCAATTAACTATCATTATTAATTTTGTTAATTAATATCATTTAATTATTTTATTTGTATTGTTTTTATTTTAATTCAAATTTTAAATTGTATTTAATCAATTGGTTTTTTTTTTTTTATATTTTTTTATTTTTTTTATTATGAATGATTAACGAAATTAACAATGATAGTTAATAAATGAATGGTAAAATAAATGAATAGTAATGATGATACCCAATAAAGTAAAAAAAATTAATGATCCGTAATTTTAATGAAAAATATAAACAAATATTAAAATAAATGATGGGGAATGAATTTAAAAGAAAAAAGGAAAAAATATAATAATAAATTGACAATGAAAAAATAAAAGATTGCAATGATAATAATCAATAAAGATAATGATAAATAGTAATAATACAAATGATAATGATTTTAAACAATAAAAAAAAAAAGCAATAACAAACCAACAACCAACAAACAAAATAAATATAAATAATAATAATAATAAAATAATATAATAATAAAATAAATAATAATAACAAATAAAATAAATAATATTAATAATAGACATAATAAAAACAACAATAATAATTATAAATTTAATTAAAAATCACGACATTAATAAATAACAAAACATAAAATTTAATAAATAAAATTAATTAATAAATTAAATAATTAATAAATAAATAAAATAATAATATAAAAATTAAATATAATAATAATAAATTAATAATAAATAATAATAATAATATAAATTTAAAAAATAATAATAAATAAAATAATAATAAAAAAAAATAATAATAACAACTAATTAATAAAAAAATAAAGAAATAATAGAAAAATTGGTAATCATTTAATGAATATCCCCTGGTTTTTATTTACTATTATTTGTTTATTACCGTTATCGTCATTAATCCAAATGTTTATTATTGTCCCCACAATCATTATCATTATCATAATAATTTATCGTTTTATCTTTTATTATCATTATTTAACTCTTATTTGTCATTAAATTTTTTCCCATTTAAAACTTATAAAGATTTATTATAATCACTATTATTAGTAAGTAACTTTATTTAAACTACCATTTGTTATTTATCAACTGTCAGCAACATCATTGTTTATTATTTAATTATTTAAAATTTTATTTTTATTCATATATGTGTGTTTTTTGGTTTTTTTGTTTTTAAAATTCAGTAAACCCCCCTTTTTTTTTTCAGGATTCCTTTTTTGGATTTCGTTGTTGTTTTTTAATTTTTTTAAAAATTTCCTTCCGAAGCAAGAAAAGTATTGTATTTTTCCCCAGTAATGAAAAGGAACGCTTTTACCCGATTTTTTTTTGGCCAGGTTTTTGTAGTTTTCCTCAAGTATGGAAAAATACAACACTACCAGTTTTTTTTTTTTTTAATGGCCGGGTTTTAATCCTTCCCGCCAAAAACATGGAAAGTAAACCCCCTTTCCCGGTTTTCATGGGACTGTTTCCCCAATAAAACAAGTCCCCCCCCCCCTCGGAATTCCGTTAACCAAATTAAAAACTAAACCTTTTTTTTCATTGGGGGCAATTGAATTGATAAATAATTTTTTTTTCGCAATAAGTAATAAGGCCCACTGGTTTTTTTTTAACTTTTTTTTCCTTCATTTTTGCAAGTGGCTGTAATAAGTAATGGATGGAAGGGACTCTCAGAGTTTCCCCCAAAGGGTTTTATTATTTTAAACGCTAAAAAACACCAAAAAAAAGGTTAAAAAGGTTTTCAACTTTTTTTCCACTTTCGCTTATTGCAATTGCCCCCAGTTGGGGGCCCGCAAAACCAAAATGAACAACGCACGTCAGAAGGATGATCTTTGTTTTTTTTTTCCCAATTTGGGGGGGAGGTATTTAAAAATTGAAACCCCGGAGGGCGAAACGGGTGGCCCAGTCTTTCCGCAAACTATCCCCCCCCTCTTTTTTTTTTTAAAAGGGTATTTCGCCAGTTTTTTCTTTCCAAACTTCAACCCCAAGAATGGTCCCCCTCCAGTTTTTCAAGGTCTTCAAGAAAAGGCCAAAAAGCCCCCCCAAACGGCCCAAAAATTGGAACCCAATCTACCTTGGTCCCCCCCGCCGTGGGAACTTTCGTGGGATCATGTTGGTCCTGGCCGTCGACCACCCGTTGGTGGAGTGGCCATTTATGTTTCAACAGGTTTGAAAAAAAAAAAGGGTATGGGATGAAGAGTAAATATAAAAAAATTGCCTTTTAAAAATCCATATATGCGGAAAAAAAGAAAAAAATTACACAGTTTTAACGTCCACGGGTTTTGAAAAAAAGGTATGAGTTGAAGAATGAGCCGCCTTACAGTAAAAGCCTCTCCCCTTAATACCCGCAAAAGTTTGACCTTTTTTAGGAAACCTGTTTTGGTAATGAAATAAATTATACTGGAGTATAAATTTGAAAAATAGAATAAGAAAGAAAAATAGAAATAGAAGGAAAAATATTTATGAATACCCTAACCATTTCTTACGAATTCATTCCTTATTCCTCCTTCTTCCGTAAAATATCCCCATGGCCCATCAGTTTTTTCCCTAAACGTCAGCTTTTAAGCGCAAGAAATAAATCGGCGGAGATTAATTTTAGATTTTCAGTTGGCAGGAAAGCCGAAGTTTACGTCCGGGTGGCGTCCCCTGTAAATTCCCCGTGAGTCATTCACAGACCTAATAAAATCATTAGAAAAAAAAAAAAAAATAAAACAAAAAAAAAATAAAAATAATTTATTCAGAGAGAAAAAAAACCTGTTTTTGAAACAAACCAAAAAGGGAATGCCCAAATTTTTTTTTTTACTGCTAGGCTTTTTGTTTTGAAAAAAACCATGTCCCTGGAGAATTATTAGATTAATTTTATTGGATTTAATAGCTTTTGTAAAAAATTAAACTTGGCAAGCGAATACATAAGAAAAAAAAAAATGTAAAGTTGTTTCCCTTTTCTGTCCCCTCCCGATAGGTAAATCTTTTTTTTTATTAGTGGATCTTTTTTCTTGTTTTTTTTTTTTTTTTTTATTGTTTGTTTGTTTGTTTGTTGTTTGTTGTTTTTTTTTTTTTTTTTTTTTTTTAACGTTTTTTTCCAAATATTCCCCCAAAAAGCTTCATGTTTTTTCGGGTTTTTTTTTGGAATGTTTTTAGAATCGGAGTGCAGGAAGCGAGCGAGGAAAAAAAATCTGAAGTATAGGTTAAAGTAAAATCTCCCCCCAGAGGGAATAATGGAGCACCATAAAAAATCCACCTGATTTTATTATCCCAGCCCACCATGAACCAATCTTTAACCTGCCAAAAAAAGATTGGGCGTGTTTGTGTTGGTGGGGTTTGGAACCCCATCTTTACCTTTGACGGGAACGCAGGGGTAGTTCGGAAACAGTCTGGTGTGGGCAGCTTCAGGTAATGGTTCCCGAAGGAGGAAGAAAGGGGTTTCCCCATGGGACTGGAACTTCAAGAAAGGAAACTTTGTACCTCGCCTCCGAGCAGAATTTTTATCCCCTCCCCAGGGGAAAGTCCCCAGCCTTACCAAGCTTGCAGGAATAGCGACCTTTCATGAAAGAAAGCCTCCGGACCGAAACTCGTACCCCATTTCCCTTCAAGAGATGCCTCCGAGCCAGGCCCGCCCCCGCCCCCCCGGGCAAATTCCCCAGCCCCGGCCGGGAAGGACCGAATGTGGAAAGCCCCCTGGCGGTCGGCCGAAGTAATTAATCAAACAAGGGTTCGTCCGTCGGCGAAACCGACCGGGGCCCAAACCCCCGAAAGCCACAAAAGGTGAAGGTTTCCAAGTTGAAAAGAAATGGAATTCCCGTAAAAGGGTATAATTATCATAAAAAAAAATTCAATTTAAACAAAAAAATGGATGGAGAAACACAGGCAAAAAGAGTGAATAGGCAAAATTAAGGCAATTTAACGTTTGGTTTTTTAAAAAACCTTAATTTTAACTTCCAAGATTTTTTTAAAAAATTTCGCCTCCCCCTGCGGTGTTTTTTCAGGTTCCCCACGTTTAATCCCCAAGCTGAGAATATCCGAAGGATTTCCCAGTTTCGCCCCCCAGCAAAGAAACCGGCCCCGCCAGCCCCTGCCACTAAATCGTCCCCGCCCCGGAAAGGACTTCCATGCTGAAGTCCCCCCCGGGGAAACTCCGAAAACTGAAAAGGTGGAACGCCCTCCGACAAGCAGCTTTTCTACTAAAACACAGGTGAGAAAGAATCGCCCCGTCAAAAAACATTTTCCCATCAGGAAAACCCCCTACAAATTAAGACTATTTAAGAAAAATCAAGGGCCGCTGTCCAGCAGTCCCCCCCCCCCTTGTGGGGATATCTTGTTGTTTTCTCAGCGGGCCCAATTACAAAAAGCACCGTGGGCCAGCGTTTGAAACACAGTGAGTACCAAATGGTTTTTCCACGTTTTTTCCAGTTAGCTATTTGGAACCCTGACCTTTCCGGGAGTGCTTAAAAGGCCAAACATGAAAAAAAATATCAAAAAAAAATTGTTGTGTTTTCCCCCACCATCATGCAAAGAAATGAAACAATGGCGGATGTTCCCTCACCCCCACAGGGAAGGGCCCCCCCCTTTCCCCCCGGTCCCCGGGCTTCCGCCCCTGCAGAAAGATTTCTGTATCTTCTCCCGAACCACTGGGACAGCAAAACATGGACCGCCGAGGCATCCCGCCCCTGGGGACCCGACACCTGAAAGAAAACATCCCACCACCAACCTGGGCGTCCCAGCAAACTTCTGTAACAAACCGGGAATGGGCAGTTGATTTCCTCCAACCATTTTTGGGTTTTTGTTTATTTTTTTTGTTTTTTTTTATTCCAAATATTGGTACCGATCAATGAAAAAAAAAGCCCAGTAAACATTTTTTATTTACCAAGGTTTTAAAACATATTAGAATGCATGTTTTTTTTATTTCCAGATTTGGCTAAACCCCTGAAGGAAAAAAAGACCATGTTTTTTTGGAAATGGGTGGATAATTCCTACACAGTGGGAAAGGGTTTAAAGTTTTGTACCTCGGTGGCCCATGGGCCGGGGAGGTCACCGCCGAGTTTTTGCCTTTTTTCGTCCCCTCCATATGCCAATTCCCCAAAAGGGTTAAGGGGCCCCCTCCCAATAACGTATTTTGATGCAACCATCTTCATAAAAAAAAAGCTGCGGCGCGCGCCGCGTTGTTGGTGGTGTAATATAAATACAAACACAAAAATACATATATTTGTGGTTTGGGTGGTTGTGTGGTGGGTGTCTTTGACATCCTATCTATTCCACTAAATTTCTATCTATTTCTATTCTAATCTATCTAATCTATCCTATATAATAATAATAAGTGTTTGTGTTGGTGGTTTTTGGTGTGTTTTGTGTTTTGTGGTGGTTTGGGTTGGGTGTGGTGGTTTGGTGTGGGGTGTGTGGTTGGGTGGGTGTGTTTGGTTGTGGGTGTGGTGTTGGTGGTGGTTGTGTGTGTGGGGTGTGTGGGTTGTGGTTTTGGGTGGCGGTGGGTTTTTTTTTAATGTGTGTATATAAATAATATATATATATATTTATAAATAAATTTATTATATATGGATTAATATTATATATATATATTATTTATATATATATAGATAATTTATAAAATTAATATTATTATAATAAATAGATAAATATATATATTATATAAATATATAATAATATATAATTATTATATAATTATATAATATATATATATATAATTATATAATATATATCATTTAAACATCATCGGGGACTAACGCCGAAGGAGGCCCCGGGCATGGCCGGAATTCCACCCTTCGCCTTTTTTCAAGCCCACAGAAGGGGACCCCTCATGGCGCGGAGCCCTCCAGAACAGGCCCCGGCCCTCGCCCTTTCTCTAGCTTCCTCGCTACAGGTCTTGGGTCCGAAGCTTGCTCCAAATTTCCATGACCTTCCTAGGTGGTCCCCACGGGGCCCTTCTGCCCCACCCCAGGTGTTTTTGTCCCTCGCAAAAAAGGGGTTAAACCTAATTGTGCAGGGGAAATTTCCCCCAGGGGAAAAAACGACCCCCAGGTGCCCCCTTTATAGCCGAGTTGGCGGTCCCGTATTTTTTTTTCATGTAAACAGGTCCCCCATGCCCAGTGTTAACCCGTTTGGTTTTTTGACGTTGTGTGTTTGGGGTTGTGGGGTGGTGGGGGTTGGTGTGTGGTGGGGGGTTGTGTGGGTTTGGGTTTGTGGGGTTTTGTGGGGTTGTGTGTGTGGGTGGTGGGGGTGGTGTTGTGTGTTTGTGTGGGGTGGTTGGTGGGGGTGGGGTGTGGGGTGGTGTGTTGGGGTGCGGGCATGTGGGTGTTGGTGGGGGGGGTGGTGGTAAAATTACAACACATACATAACAAATAAATATTTAAAATTTTTATATTTTTATAAAAAAATATATTATTATTATAAATTAATATAAAATTTTTAAAAAAATTAATGGGAATATATATTTATATTCTTTTTAAAATTTTATTAAATTATATTACAATTATATAATAATATATTATATATATATTATAATAATAATATAATATTATATATTTATATTAATATCATATAATATATAATATATATAATTATATGAAATGGTATATTTTTTGATTGATAAGAAAAACCCAGTAAAAAAATTTATAGAATATGTTTTGACATGGAAAACGTTTTTTTTCCACACAAACCTGAACCCTTAACGTTTTTTTTTCCCCCCTCTCCTGCCCAGCCCCCGACCCTCCCGCCGCCGCGAATATGCCCCGCGGCCGAACAGCCAGCCCCCGGGCGCAGGGGAGGCCCTTTTCCCGCTTCCCCGAGAGCACATGGGCCCGGCCGCCCCTTCCCTGGTCCCCGAAATTATGGGACTAAGACCCCCCCTTTCGACGCCCATGACCCAACCCCGGTGGGAAACCGACCCCTCGAACTCACTTCAAAAGGAGAAACACCTCCTCGAGGTGGGAGAAAAGACTGAGCTGAAGACTCCTTCCCCCGCGACCCCCCCACCGACCCCCCCTCTGTTTTTTTCTCCGCAGAGGGGAAAACGATTTTCGGAACTTTCCCCTCCCTGGTTCCGTTTTTTTTCTTTTCCTTCTTTTGTCGGCCCCTTTCCTTGGCTTTTTTTTTGTTTTCCTTCTTAGATTAATAACTAGATGGTCCCAAAGGAAAAAAAAAATCGTGTCAGTTTTTTGGAAAGGTAAAACCTCAATTTCCACCCACCCCCCCGGAAGTTGGAGCACGGAGGCTAAGCTGCTGTTTTTGTTTTCCCCCCCCCTCCCTCCGTGATAATATTCATGTTTTCCTTTCCCCCCCAAAAAGAAAGTTGGGAAAAGAGAAAAAAAAATGAAAAATTGTTTTTTGGCGAATGAAAACAGTTTTTCCCGAAGAAGAATAAAATAAGAAGGCGAGACGGAAACCCATTCGACGCAAAAGAAAAATGAAATTTTTATTGAAAATAACATTTCCCTGTGTGATATATTTGTTTGCCTAAAAACAGATAACAAAAGCTATTTGAGGAACTACTTTGGTGGATCTTTTGAAACAGAGAGAGCCTTTGGAAACGGAAAAACCCAATTTCTTCTCGGATGAAAGGACCCGTTTTTGCTTTATAAAGGAAAATGAGGGGTGATAACAGTGGGGGAAAATAAAAAATTTTCGAAAACCAAACAAATACAAGAAAAAAAAAATATTCAGCCAATTTTTTTACATAAAAAAAGAAAATGGTAACAGAGGTGGGTAAAAAATGAAAAAACAGAAAAATAAAAAAAAACAATGATTTTTTTCATTTTTTTTCCCTCTTTCATCCTTGTGGGGTGGTTTTTGTTGTGAATTTGTTCTTTGTCTTCCAAAAATTTGGTTTTAACCTTTGTTTGTTTATGGTAAGTTAGTTTATGAAAAAACTTGTTTTTCTGATCTTTGCAAATTGGCTAGACCAGATTATTCTTGAGTTAAACTTTTAATTTCTTTTGGAAATAAAAATGTTTTTTCAATTTAAAAAATTTCCCATTGTATTTTCTTTTTATTCCCCTGTAATTCTATAAATAATAGTCCCCCCACTAACGTAGGTAACCCTGAAGAAAATAATAGCAAAATCGGAAAACAAACCTCAGATTTTAAATAATAATTTTATATTCAATATATCTTTTTTTTTAATAATCACTAGAAAAAAACACTGAAAAGAGCAAAAAAAAATCTTGCAACACAAACCCTACTTGCGGATGGTTGTTTTTTATTGGCCGCCCTCAAATGAGCTCGATTAATTAATAAATAAAATAATGGCTTACGTTTTTTGAAATTTTTTCCCCTCTTTACCTCCGAACATTATACCAATTTGAAACCAGTTTTTTAAGCAACGTCCCAAAAGGTCTAAAGGATATTTGTTTTTTCCCTTGTTTTTTCCAACTAAACAAAAAAAATAGGCTTATTTTTTTTTTTCTTTCAATCACCAACAACCCACAACCAAACCCTCCCCCTTTTTTTAAATTTTTTTTCCCCAAAACAGTAAAAAAAAAAAAAAACCACATGGTAATTAATCAGGAAATATGAAAATTAAAGCCCTCGAAAAAAAATATAAAAAAGAAAAGTCCCCCTTGTTCAAAATTAAAAAGTTGTAAATGGAAGGACGGAAATTTAAAAAAACCAAAACCAAAATTTGTGTGTTTAAGTAACGGCCAGAAAACAAAAAATCCTGCCCCCCCTTCCCCAAAGAAAACGGTAAAAAAAAAAAACATTTTCCGAGAAAAACCAGAGAAGAAAGAGAAGATTAATTAAAATTTTATATAAAATTTAAATAATATATATTATATTATATATATATATATATTTAAATTAATATTATATAATATATATTATTTATATTATATAATATTATATAAATTAATAATTAAAATTATTATTATATTTTAAATTAAAAAAATATATTTAATATATATATAAAATAATTTTAAATATATATTTTTTATAATTAAATAATATATAGATAATAATAAAAATAATATAATAATATTGGTTTTTGGGGTGGTGTGTGTAATAATTATATAATTTTAAAAAATTATATATATTTAAAATTTTTTAATATTAATTTAATAAATTTTTAATATAAAATAAAATTAAAATTTTTTTGGGGTTGGGGGTGGGGTTTTGGGGTGGGGGGTGGGGGGTTTTTGTGGGGGGGGTGGTGGTTGGGTTTTTTTGTTTTTTTGGTTGTTGGGTGGGGTTTGTTGGTGGGTGGGGTGTGGTGTGTGTGGGTGTGGGTGGGGTGGGTGTTTGTTGTGGTGGTGTTTGTGGTGGGGGGTTGGGTGGGGTGGTTTGGGGGTGGTGGGGGGTGGGGTGGTGTTTGTGGGTTGGGTGTGGGGGGTTTTGTTTGTTGTAATAATACCCAAAACACATATATGTTATAATATATTGGGATTGGGATTTTTAAATAGAAAATTAATTTAAAATGTTTTTTATAATTTTAATTATATTATTGTTAATTTATATTAATTAATAAAATATTTTTAATAATATAAATAATATATTATTATATAATTAAATATTAATTATAAATATAATATTATTATAATAAAAATTATATAATATTATTATTTAAAATAATATAATTTTTAAATTTATATATATTAATAATATAAATAATAAAATAATTTTTATATATTTATAACCATAAGCCCCGGGGGTTGGCCGAAGTGGGTTTTTAGAGCAAACGGGCTCCAAAGACCCGGGCAACGACCGGGGAATGCCTTGGAGGTTTTCCCGAGGGTTTCGAGTCCACCGGACCCGGCGGCCGGGGTTTTTTTTTTTCCCCTTGGGCAAAAGGAAAAAACCTTTTCACCTCGATTGGCCCTAACCTAGCCACTGGGTGGCCAAGCCCAGCCCCCCAAGGTTCCAGTTGCTTGGTTCCCCCCCCCCCAAAACCCCCGGAAATAAAATTAGAGAGAATTGATTTTACCTAAAAAAGGGAAAAAAAAAAACCCCCAACTTTCCCCCCTGGGAAAGAAAAAAATGGGGGGACCCCTAAAACCCCAACGTTTATCCAAAAAACATCCCAAACCCAAAAAAACATGAAAACCCACAAATTAAAAATATCATGCTGTTGAACCCACGGCGGGCTTCAACCATTAAAAACCTACCGGTTTAAAAAAAAAAAAAAAAAAAAAAAAAAAAAAAAAAAAAAAAAAAAAAAAAAAAAAAAAAAAAAAAAAAAATAAAATATAATATTATAAAAATATATAATTAAATATATATATAATATAAAATAAATTATATATTTAATTATAAATATAAATTAATAAAATATATTATAAATTTAATAATTAATAACTTATTATATATTAAAATGTTAAAATAATATTAATAAATTATAATTTTAATATATATAATTTCATTAACATATATGTTTAAATATAATATAATTAATAAAATTATATTATTATTATATAAATTAAATATATATATATATAATTTTGTTTTTGGTTTGGGGTTGTGTGGGTTGGGGTGGTTTTTGTGGGGTGTGGGTTGGGGTTTGGGGTTGGTGTGTTTGTGGGGTGGGGTGGGGTTGTTGTTGTTTTGTGTTGTTTGGGTAAAAATTTAAAAAATGTTTTTTTTTAATATATAATTTAATATATATTTTAAAGTTATAAATTAAATAATATATTTTATAATATTATATTATAAATATATATATTCCTGTAATATATTATAAAATATTTTTTATATCCTGTTATAATTATTATTATTAAAAATATATTATATTAATAATTTTATTATTGTAAAATTAATTAATAAATAAAACACAACGCCACAAACGCCAAAACGCCCACCCCAAAACCACCACACACCAAACACAACACACAAACCCCACACCCCCACACAACACACCACCAAACAACAAACCCAACACAACACCACAACACCCACACAACCCCCACACCCCACAAATTATATATATATATTTTAAAAATTTAATAAAATATAATAAATATAAATATAATTTAAATTAATATTTTTTTGTGTTGGTGGGGTGTGTGGGGGTGGTGTGGTGTGGGTGGGGTTGGTGGTGGTGGGGGTGGTGTTGTTGGGTGGTGGGTGTGTGGGGGGGTGGGTGGGGTTTGGGGTGGGGTGGGGGGTTGGTGTTGGGTGGGGTGGTTTGGGGGTGTGGCGTGGGTTGGGTATTTTTATATTTAAATATATTATATAAACATATATATAATTTATAATAATATATATTATAAATATATAAAAATTTTTTTTTAAATATTTATATAAATATAATAATAAAATATTTATTTCTATAATAAATATTTCATTAATAATTTTATAAAATAATTAAGAATATTTAATATATATAAATTATAATATATTTAATTAAAAAAAAAAACCCAACCTATTTTTTAAAAATTTTTATATATAATATAATAAATTAAATATAATAATAAATATAAAATATATTATACAAAAAAAAAAAAAATTTTTGTTTGTTTAAAATATAAAAATAATTATATATAATTTATAAATATATTAATATATATAATTTATATTAATATATACATATAAATATAATATATACTTAAATATTTATATTAATATAATATATAATATTAATTATATAATTTTATAAAATATATTAAATTTAATTTTTAATTTTAATATATTATTTTAATATATATAAATATTATAATATATATTATATTATATTATATATAAATATATTTTAATATATAAATAAATTATATATATTATATATTATATAAATATAAAATTATATTATATAATATATAAATTAAAATTTTTATTTATAATTAAATATATACAAAAGATTTGTTTTTTTTTTTTAACATAAAATTTTAAATTTTGTTTATATATTATATTATATATAATAAAATTTTAAAATATAATATATTAATATATTTAAAATAATAAAATATAAATATAAATTATATATATATCTTAAAATAAAATTAAAAATAAAATTATATAAAATAATAATATTAGAATATATATTAAATTAATATAAAAATATATATAAAATTATATATATAAAAAATTTTATATTTTTATTTTTTTAATTTTTATATATATATATTATAATATAATAATTATATATATATTATTTTTATTGGGAATTTAATTATTATTATAAAATTATTAATAAAACCAAAAAAAAAAAAAACAAAAACAAAAAAAAACACAAAAACAAAAACAAAAACCACACCAAAAACAAAAAACAATTTTAATAATATATTATTTAATAAATATTTATAAATATAAATATTATATATATTTTATAATAAATTAATATAATGTTTTTTTTGGGTTTTTTTTTGGTTTTTTTTTTGTTTTTTTATTTGGGGGTTTTTTTTTTGGGTTTTTTTTTGGGGTTCTTTTTTTTTTATTAAAAATTATATTAAAGATATTTATAAATATTTTAATTATATTATATAAATTTTAAAAAATATAATATATATCGTATAATAATATTATAAATATAAATATTATATAAGATATAATATATTAAAAAATAAATATAAAACATATAATTATAATTATTAAATAAATAATAAAAATTATTATACCACAAAACACACCACACCAAACACAACAAAAAAAAAAAAAAAAATATATTTTTAATTTTTATATTTATAAATAATTAAAAATTTTTTTTTTTTTTTTTGTTTTTTACATTTTAATTTTTTGGTAAATTTTTTATTATTGGGTTTTTTAATTTATTTTTTTAATGGTTTTATTTTTTTTTTATATTTTTTGAAATTTATTAAATTTAATTTTAAAATTAAATTTTTAATTTAATAAAATTATATATATATTTTAAATATTTTTTTTTTTTTTGTTTTTTTTTTTTTTTTTTGTTTTTTTTTTTTTTTTTTTTTTTTTTTTTTTTTTTTTAAAAAGGTTAAAAGGTTTTTAAAAAAAAAAAGCCCCCCGTGGTCCCCAAACCCAAATGAATAAATTATTTTAGTTTTTTTTCAATGTTTTTTTTTTGTTTTTTGAGTAAAATACTTTGGGTTCCCCCCCCCCATTTTTCTTTTTTACGAGGAGTTTTTTTCCCTGTTTTTTTTATTATTTTTTTATAATTAATATTTTTATTTTTTAAATCGGGTTTTTGAAAAAATATTTTTTTTGGTTGCTTTTTTTTTTTAAGTTTATTTTTTCCCAAAATCGGAGGTGAATTTTCCCCCTTTGCCCCAAGGGAACAACCCCCCCCCCCACCTCCGACAACCCTCCCCAACTCCCGAAATTTTCCCGTCCCCCCCCCCTTTGAAAAACCCGAGGCCCCCCCCCCCCCCCGGCCCACCGCGGGGCCCAAAAAGTAAATTTAATTAATTAGAATAATATTATTTAATATTTTAATTATAAATTATCATAATATAAATTATTAATATATAATAATAATAATTATTTAATAACCCCTTTGTAATATATATATAATAATTACCATATATTATAATTTATATTATATAAAATATATTTTATATATAAAAAATATTAATTTAATTTTAAAATTAATTAATTATATTTTAAATTATATAATAATAAACAATTTTTATTTTATTAAAATTTTTAAATTATAAATAATTATATATATAAATAAATTAATTTTTTTTTATTTAAAATTTAAAAAAAAAATTTTTTAAAAATTTTTTAAAAAACCAAAAAAACAAATTGAAACACACCACCACAACAACACCCCAACAACAACACCCAAACACAACAACCCACCAACCAAAACACAACACACACAACACAACCACAAACCAACACAAAACACCAACACCAAACCACACACACACACACACAACACAAAACAAAAACTATAATATATATTTTAATATTAATTATATATTATATTAATTTTATTATTATATTTAATTATATTAAAATTATAATTATATATATACACCAACACAACAATATAATTTTATATTATAAATATATTATATAAAGATAAATATATAATATTTATTATTATAATATAATATAAAAAAATAAAATAAATATATTAAATTATATTTAAATATAATATATTTAAATTTATTTAAATTAAATATATATAAATAATAATATAATAAATTTGTTGGTTTATATATATAATAATAATAATTTATAATATAAAAAATAATTATATATTTATATTACATAATTATAATATATTATTTAATTTATTAAAAAAAATTTATTTATATATTATATTATTATATAATAAAAATATAAATATAAATATTATTTTATTTATAAAAAATAATATAATTTATTCTTTCCCCTTGCTTTTCCCACCGGGGCCCTCCCTCCCCCACCAGTTTTTTTTAAAACCCGGTTTTTTTTCCCCGAGGAACCCGGGATTTTTTTTTTTTTCTTGGGCGTACTTTAAACACAAATTTTGTTTTGGGTGGGTTAAAATTTCCGTCCCCCCCCTTCCCCATTTTACAGCCTTTTATTTTCACAAAACCCTTTCTTTATTTTCCTTCGAAAAAAAGGCCTTTAATGCATAAAAATTTCCCTGATAATTTAAAACCATGGTGTTTTTTTTTGTACTGGTTTTTGGAAAAAATAAAAATTCCCCGAAAAGGTGGTTCCCCCCGGTTTTTTTTTTGTGTGGTGAAACCCCCAAATCGTTTTTGATGAAAAATAGCCCTTAATTATTTGTTTTGTTTTTTTTTGGAAACAGTTTAAACAATATCCTTAAGAACTTTTTGGGAAACGGGCCCTTTTAACCTTGTTCAATTTTGGTAAATAAATGGTCCCCCGGAGGTAAAAGAAAAAAAAATTCCCAACGTAGCCATTTATTTTTTTTAATTAAATCCGAGCTCTTTGGAGGGCCAAATAACACATCGCAGGGAAAGGTGTGGTGCCCAAAAATTTTTTTTTTTTTTTTTTTGCTCTTTTTTCGTGGTTTTTTTTTCTAAATGATTTTTATAAAAAAAAGATAAATATTATAATTTATTTAAAATCGAGGTTTTGTCCCATTTGCTTTTTTTCCTTTCAGGGTTTACCTACGTTTTTTAAAATAACTTATCTTGTAAATTAACAGAAATAAGAATACAATTGGTTTTTTAATTGAAAAACCATTTTATTTCCAAAAAAATTAGTTTTTTTAAACTCAAGAATTATTTTGGGTCCCCCCCACCCCTTAGCCCAAATTCCAAGAAAAAACAAGATTCAATAACCCACTTACCCAAAAACAAGGTTTTAACATCCAATTGGAGAAACCAAGAACAAATTCCCAAAAACCACACAAGATAAGAGAAAAAACGAAACCATTGTTTTTTTTTTTTATCCCGTTTTAGAAAATTGGAAATTTCCTGTTTGTTTTTTTTTTTCCCACCAGCCTCCTTTTTTCTTGGTTGTTTTCAAAGTCCGCAGTAAGTCTCATTAGCTTTTTTTTGTTTATCTTTTTTAGCAACAAATACCCACAGAATGTTTATTCATAAATCATTTCTTTGCGTCGATGGTTTTTTCCCCCCCCCCTTTTCCCTTTCTTATCTTTTCGGAAAATTTTTATTCCGCAAACATTTTCATTTTTTTTTTTTTTTTCCCCTTTTTCCCCTTTTTTGGGGGAAAGGAAACTTGAATAATCAACGGAGACCGAAAACAGCAGCTTAGCCCTCCCGTGCTTCACTACCGGGGGTGGGAAAAGGGAGGTTTTACCTTCAATAACTGACACGATTTTTTTTTTCCTTTCGACCATCTAGTTCATTAATCTAAGAAAAAAAAACCCAAGGAAAGAGCCGACCAAAGAAAAAAAAACGACAGGGGGAAGTCGAAATTCGCTTCCCCCTCTGCGGAGAAAAACAAGGGGTCGGGTGGGGGTCCCCCCCCCCCCCGCGGGAGTCCCCCCCCCCCTCCCTCATCCTTTTCCCACCCTCGGATCCTTCCCCCCCCCCTTTTGAAGTGGAGTTTCGAGGTTCCGTCACCGGGTTTGGTCATGGCGCCCCCCCCGAAAGGGGCGTCTTAGTCCATATCGACAGAGGCCCGCCCAGGGCCTCTCGGAGCGGAAGGCCCCCCACCTCCCGCCTGGCTGTTCGGCCGCCCCCGCGCATCATGCGGCGGGGGGTTTCGGGCTGGGCAGAAGGAACGTAAGGGTCCCAGGTTTTTGGGAACGTTTCCATGTCAACATATTCCTATAATTACTGTTTTCCTCCAAATCAAAATATACACCCAATAATATATATATATATATATTATATTATTAATAATATATATATATTATAATATATATATATAAATAATTTATATTAATATATAAATATATTATTTAATATATATAATAAAGGCCATATAATAATATTAATATATATATATTTATAAATTATTATTATAATAATTATAATTTTTATATTATAAATTTTAAAAAAGTTTTTGTTGGTAAATTTTTCACAAACACAAAACAACATGCACGCACAAAACACAAACCCCCACACACACAACAAAACACCAACAACAAAACCAAAACACACAACACCAAACCCCACACACAACCACAACACCACACCACCACACCACACCCCCTCCCCCAACAACGGGTTAAAAAAAACTGCAATGGGAAAAAACCTGTTTACATGAAAAAAAAAAAACGGGGAACCGCCCAAACCCCGGCTAAAATGGGCAAAACCCGGTTTCTTTTCCCTGGGGAAATCCCCCCCGCAAAAATTATTTTTTTAAACCCCTTTGCGAAACAACCCTGGGTTGGCAAAAAGGCCCCGTGGGACCCCCTAGGAGGTCCCCCCCCTGAAATTGAAAACAGCCCACCCAAACCCCCTGTACAGCGAGGAAACTAGAAGGCCCGAGGGCCCCCTTCCCCCCCGGAAGGCCCCGCCATGAGGGTCCCCCTTTGTGGCTGTTGAAGCGAAGGTAAATCCCCGGCCCCATTCGCCTCCCCCTTTGGCGGGTTTTTTAGTCCCCCCCCCCCCATGATTATTTTTTAAAGAAAATTATAAATATTATATATATATAAAAATATATTTAAATATAAATAATAATATTATAATTTAAAAAAAATTGAATATAAATAATAATAATATAATCAAAATTTTTTTTAATTAAAATAAATTTATAATAATATTATAAAAATATATATTTTATTATATATAAAATTCCAATAATATAATATATATAATTAATTATTATATTTATATAATTATTAAAATTCATATATATATTATTATATTATAATATAAATAAATAAAAAATATAAATTTCATATTATAATAAATTATATAATATATCTAATTTATAATATATTTATTTAAATTCACAATTAATATATATTATTAAAATTTTTTATATTTAAAAAATAATATAAATAATATTTTAATATATATTATTTTTAATTTATATATACCAAAAAAACAAAAACCACCCAAACACACAACACAACCACACCACAACACAAACCCACACAACCACACCCACCAAAAACACCACACAACCCCCACCCACACAACAACCCACCCAACACAAACAAATATATATTTATATAGAAATAGAAATTTGATAGATAGGGAAAAGATTTATAATTTGATAGATGTGAACCCACCAACACACCAACACACATAATATGTTTTTTTTTGTGGTTGGTATGGTATAAAACCAAAAACCGGGCCCGGCGCCGCCGGGGACCCTGTTTTTTATGAGGGGTTGCCCCATCAATACGTTTTAGTGGCCCCCCTACCTTTTTGGGGGAAAAGCCAAAAAGAGGGGCGAAAAAAACAACTCGGGCCCCCCCCCCCCGCCCCCGCAAAACCCAGTACAAACCTTTTTTCCCCCCTTCCTGTTTTAGGGGAAATCCCCACCCCCTTTTCAAAACATGTCCCCTTTTTTTTTTTTTTTTTCCCCCCGGGTTTTTTAAAACCAATCTGGAAAAAAAAAACAAAAGCATCTAATATGGTTTTTTTAAAAAACTGGTTTAAATAATAAAAATTGTTAAACTGGGCTTTCTTTTTTCATGATCCGGTAACATATGAATAAAAAAAAAACCAATTAAAAAACAAAATGGTTTGGAGAATCAACTGCCATTCCCGTTTTTTTGTTTACAAGAGTGGCCCTTTGGGGACCGCCCCGGTTTTTGTGGATGTTTCCCTTATAGGTTTTGTCCGTCCAGGGCGATTTGCCTCGGCGGTCCCATTGTTCTTGTCCCCATTGTTGTCCGCCGGGAAGAAGAATTACAGAAATCTTTCCTGCAGGGCGGGGGAAGCCCGGAGACACGGGGCCCACCCTTCCCCCTGTGGGGAGGTTGGGGGACCCCATGCCCAATTTGTTCCCAATTTCCCTGCCATGGGTGTGGGAAAAACCAACCATTTTTTTGGATTATTTTTTTCCCATGTTTTTTGGCCTTTAAGCACAACTCCCGAAAGTCAGGGGTCAATTAGCTTAACTGAAAACGTTGAAAACATGGTTAACTCACCATGTGGTTTTTCAACGCTTGGGCCCCACGGTTGGGCCTCCTTTGTAAGTTGGGCCCCCGCCCTGAGAAACAAAGCAGATTATCCCATAGAACTGCTGGACAGCGGCCTTTGATTTTTTTCTTTAATAGTCTTTATTGCTGTGGTTTCCTGATGGAAATGTTTGACCGGCGATTCTTCTTTCCACTGTGAATAGTAAGGAGCTTGCCTTTGTCCGAGCGTCCACCCCCCCGTTCCTAGTTTCGAGTTCCCCGGGAACTCCCGCATGAAGTCCCTTCCGGACCCATAGTGGCCAGGGCTGGCGGCCGGTCCTTGCTGGGGGCGAAACTGAATCCCTTCGGATATTTCAGCTGGATAGTGGACCTGAAAAAACACGCAGAGGGCGAATGTAAAACAAAATTCTGAAGTATAAATATTTGTGTTTTTTTGGAAAACCACGTAATTGCTTATTTTTGCTATCACTGCTAATTGCTGTTCATCATACTGTTTTCTGATAATTTTTTTTTTTTGAAAATAATTTATAACCTTTACGGGAATTTCATTCCTTTCACTTGAAACTCAACCTCTTTGGCTTTTCGGGTCCCGGCGTCCCCCCCCGTTTTTTTCGCCGACGAAAACACCTTGGAATGTAAATACTCCGACGCCCGCAGGGCTTTTCCCATCGTCCCCCCCCACGGCCCCCGGGCCTGGATGGTGACGGAAGGGCGGGGGGCCCCTGCTTCGAGCATCTTGAAGGTGGAATGGGTTACGAGTTTTTTGGTCCCCCAGCTTCTTTCATGAGTCCCGCCCTCCCTGCAAGCTTGGGTAGGCTGGACGTCCTTGGGAGGATAAAATCTGCCTTCCGGAGGCGAAGGTACAAGTCCTTCTTGGAAAGGTTCCAGTCCCATGACCCTCATCCTCCCCCGCGAACCATACCTGGAAAGCTGCCACACCAGCTTTGTCCGAAATACCTTTGCGTCCCCCGTCAAGGTAAGATGGGTCCAACACCCAAACACGGCCATCTGTTGCAGGTAAAGATTTGTCCAGTGGGCTGGAAAAAAAAATCAGCTGATTAATATGATGCTCATTTATTACCCTCTGAGAGATTACTTAACATATACTCAGATTTTTTTTTTTCTCGCTCGCTCCTGCAACTCGATCCTAAACATCAAAAAACCCCCTGAACAATGATAAGCTTTCGGGGGAAAAATTGAAAAAAACCGTAAAAAAAAAAAAAACAACAACAAAAACAACCAATAAAACAAAAAAAAAAAAACAGAAAAGATCACTATAAAAAGTTACCTATCGACGAACAGAAGGAAAACTTACATTTTTTTTTTTTCCTTATGTTATTTCCGCTTGCCAGGGTTATTTTACAGCTATTTAATCCCAATAATAAAATCTTAATAAATTCCTCAACCATTTTTTTTTTTTTCCAAACACAAAGCCTAAGCATAAAAAAATGGCAAAATCCTTTTGTGCTCAAAACCAGTTTTTTTTCTCTGAATAAATCTATTTTTTTTTTTTTTGTTTATTTTTTTTTTTTTTTTTTCCTAATGAATTATAGTCTGTGAATGACTCACGGGAATACAAGGACGCCCACCGACGTAAACTTCCGCTTTTCCTGCAACTGAATTCTAATATCCTCGCGATATCTTGCGCTAAGCCTTGACGTTTTTTTAAAGGGAAAACTGATGGCAATGGAGATATTTTACGGAAGAGGAGAATAAAATGATGAAGCGTAAAAAATGGGTAGGTAATCATAATATTCCCTTCTCATTCCTATTCCTTTTTTTTCCCTTCTATTCCCCCCTAATTTTCCTCCAAGTAAAAATCAAATTCAATAACCAAACAGGTTTGTTCCTAAAAAGTCCAACTTTTTGGCGGGTATAAAGGAGAGGCTACTGTAGCGGCTTTCCAATTCTCACTCATACCTTTTTTTTTTCCAACCCGTGGACCGTAAAAACCTGTTGTATATCTTTTATTCGCATATATGGAAGCATTTTTTATATATTACTCCTCATCCATACCTTTTTTTTCAACTGTTGGACATAAATGCACTCACCAACGGGGGTTCGACGGCCAGACCACATGATCCCACGAAGTCACGGCCCGACCCAAGGTAGATTGGTCCAATTTTGCCGTTGGGGGCTGCCTTCTTGAAGACCTTGAACTGGGAACGACCATCTTTGGAGGTGAAGTTTTGGAAGTAACTGGCGAAAAAAAACCCTGTTTTAAAAAAGAGGTGGGAAGTAGTGCCTGAAAGACCTGGCCCCACGTCCCCGCCCCTCGCTGGTTTCAATTTTTTATATACCTCCCCGCCCAATATGAAACTAACAAGATCATCCCCTCTGAACGTGGCGTTTTGTCCCAGAGTTGGCGACCACTGGGCCATTTTGCAATAAGCGGAAGTGAAAAGTGTAAAAACCTTTTTAACCTTTTGGTGGTTTTTTAGCGGTTTAATTAAATAACTTTGACTCTGAGAAGTTCCCCCTCATCATTTTAATTTTATTTTACAGCAACTGCAAAAATGAGAAGTAACCAGTGGCCTATTACTATGCGAAAATCATACTCCATTCAATTGGCGCAATGAAAAAAAAAGTAGGTGTTTTACTTTGTACGGAATTCCGAGACTTGTACTTTAGGAACAGTCCCATGAAACCGGAAAGTGTAACTTTTCCATGCTGTGCGGAAGTAAAAAACCCGGCCCATAAAAACTGGTAAGTGTATTTTTTTTTTCCATACTGAGGAAAACTACAACCTGGCCAAAAAATCGGTAGCGGTCCTTTCATACTGAGGAAAAATACAATACTCCCCCTCCCTGAAAAAAAATGTTTTAAAAAAACCAACACGAAAACCCACTAAGGATCCCTAAAAAAAAGGGGGTTTTTATTTTTTTGAAAACAAAAAAAAAAACCCAAAATATTAATAAATTAATGAATGTAAAAAAATTTAACCATGATTTGCTGACCCCGTGGATTTAAAAAAACCAAAAGGGGAATAATAAGTTTTCCCAAATAAAATTAATGGTTTAATAAATTTTTTAAGTAATGGAAAATAAAAATTGGGCAAAAAAAAAATAAAAAAATTAATAAAAAATTTAAAAAATTTTTTTATGATAATTGAATAAATGGGGTTTTGGGGAAAAAATAACAGGGGTAATAAAAATAACGGGTAAAACAAAATAGTAAAAAAAAACAGGGAAATTCCAAATTTTTTTTGAAAAAAAATTTTTTTTCTATTATTCTTATTCCCCTTTTTTTTTTAATTGGGGTTTTTTTTTTTTTTTTTTTTTATTATTAATTAAATTTTTTAAAAATTAATTTTTATTTTTTTAATTTAAAAATTATTTTTATTAAAATTTTTAATTTAAATTATTTTTATTAAATTATAAAATTTTTATATATTTTTTAAATTTATTATTTTTATCCCAAAAAAAATTTTTTAAAAACAAATTTTTTTTATTTATTTTTTCGTATTATTATTGTTTTTGTTTTTTTTTTAAAATTTTAAAATTAAAATTTTAAAATTTTTTTTTATTATTATTTTTAATTACTTTTAAATTTTATTTATTAAAATTTTTATTTTTTTTAATTTTATTTTAAATTTTTTTTTTTTTTTTTATTTTTTTTTTTAAAATTGCTGTTTTTTTTTTTTTTTTTTTTTTTTAAAATTCAAATTTTATCATTTGTAAAATTATAAAATTTTTTCATTATCTTTTTTTTTGAAAAATTTTATCAATTTTTCAATCCTTTTTTATTTTTCCCTTGTCATTTATTTTATAAAAAATTTTTTTTTTTTCCTTTTTTTTTTTATCATCCCCCCTCCATTTTTTTTAAATTTTTTTTTTAAATTTTTTTTTTATAAATTTTCGAAAAAAAATTTTTAAATTTTTTGGTAAAAAAAAATCCCCTTTTAAAATTCATTATTTCCAATCCCTTACTTTTTCAAATTTTTTTTTTTTTTTTTTTTTTTTTTTTTAATCATAAAAAAAAAAAAACAAAAATAATAAAAATTAACAAAAATAAAAAAAAAAATAAAAAAATGAATTTAAAAAAAAAAATAATTTAAAAAGTGAATCCAATATAAAAAAAAAAATGGTAAAAAAAAATTAAACCAACGTAAAAATGAAAAACAAGAAAAAAATTTTTTTTTGATAATGGACAAAAAGAGATTTAAGAAAAAAAAAAATTAATAAATGACAAAAAAAAAGGGATGATTTTTTTTAAAATATGGGGGTTTTAAAAATAAAAAAAAATTTTTAATGAAAAAAATAAAAAAAAAAAGAAAATTTAAAAAAAATAGATAAATTTTTTGATTTAATGAAAATTAAAATGGGATAAAAAATGATCATAATAAAAATAAAATGACAAAAAAATGGAAAAAATTGAATAAAAATAAAAAAAAAAATAAATAAATAATAATAAAAATTTTTTAAAAAAATTTAAAAAATAAAATTTTTAAAATTTAAAAAATAAAATAAAAAATTTAAAATAAAAATTTAAAAAACCAAAGAATAAAAAAAAATTTTGAATAATTTATAACGATAGTAAAAAAGAAAAAAAATTTATAATTAAAAAAAATTGTAAATTTTAAAAAAAATTTATAATAGTTTAATAAAATTAAATAGGGAAAAAAAATAAATAAGTAGTTTAAAATAAATTAAAAAGTTAAAAAAATAAAAATAATAAAAATTTTAATAAATAATAAATAAAAAAATTTTAAAAAATTTTAAAAAATTAAATAATAAAATAATAAATAAATAAAAAAATAAAAATAATTAAAATAATAAATTAAATTTAAAAAATGAAAAAATAAATTTTTAAAAAAATTTTTTTTTTTTAAATAAAAAAAAAATTAATAAAAAATTAAATATAATAAAAATAATAAAAAAAAATTAAAAAAATAAAATAATAATAAAAAAAAAAAAAAAAAAATAATAAAAAATGGTTTTTTTTTTTTAATAAATAAAAAACAAACCCCCAAAAAAAAAAAAAAATTTTAATTTAAATTTTTAAAGATAAATTTTTTATAACCAATCAAATAAAATAAAAAATATTTTTTTTAAATTTTAAAAATTAAAAAATTAAAAAAAATTTAAAAATTTAAAATAATTTAAAAAAAAAAAAAAATTAAAAAATAAAAAAATTAAAATAAAAAAAAAAAAAGAAAATAATTAAAAAATAAAAAAAAAAA
>NW_023658351.1:0-34973 GCF_015228065.2 Penaeus monodon
ATAAGAATTAAAAATGAAAAATTTAAGAAAAGCTTTTTTTTTGTTTTGTTGTTAAAAAGGCGTGGTTTTGGTTTTAAATATGGGAAAAATAAAATATCTTCCATCTAATAACTGGGAAAGGTAGAAAAATGATTCCTGATTTTGCATTTCTGTTCAAAAAGCCATTGCTAATTTTCAGCATAGGACCCAGAAAAAAAGGAATGATGTAATGAAGAACATTGATTCATGAGGCTATGTACACCAGAGTATGAATGTATACAGAGATGTTGTGGTACTAATTATGGTTGTGATGGGTTATGGGAATTTGAGTTTTATCACAGATTGATGGATATTTTTATTGGGTGTCAGGAAAAAAAACAAAGTTCCCTTAAATAAGTTATAGTAGATAATTTTTGCATGACACATTTATTCAAATTTAATTTTCTCTAAGTATTTCTTGAAATATGTATGTATCTGTATTTATGTAAATACATATTTATGATAGTCAGCATTTATGTGTGTAAACACCACAAACCCCATGCATTCGCAGATGTGCAAACACACACACACACACACACGCAAAGTCACATGCACACTTACACTCCCACTCACACGCACACGCACACACATGCACTCGCACACGCACACAACATACTGCAAAGCGCACAGGCACAGGCACAGGCACAGCCACAGGCACAAGCACAGGCACAGCACACTCTCACTCTCACTCTCCCCTCTCACCCCCACTCTCACTCTCACTCTCACTCTCACTCTCACTCTCACTCACACTCACACTCACACTCACACTCACACTCACACTCACAACACAACACACACACAACACACAACACCACACACACACACACACACACACAACAAAACCCCACACACACACACACCACACACACACACACACACACACAAAACACACTCTTCTCTCTCTCTCCTCTTTTCTCTCTCTCTCCTCTCTTCTCTCTCTTTTCTCTCTCTCTCTCTCTCTCTCTCTCCCCTCTCTCTCTCTCTCTCTCTCTTTTCTCTCTCTCTCTCTCTCTCTTTTCTCCCTCTCTCTGTCTCTCTCTCTTTTCTGTCTCTGTCTTGTCTCTGTCTCTCCCTCTCTCCTTCTTTCTCTCCTCTCTCTCTCTCTCTCTCTCTATCTCTCCTCTCTCTCTCTCTTTTCCCCTCTCCGTGTTCTCTTGGTGTGTGTCTCTCTCTCTCTTTTCTGTCTCCTCTCTCTCTTCTGTCTCTCTCTCTCTCGTCTGCTGTCTCTCGTCTCTGTCTCGTCTTCTGTCTCTCCTTTCTCCTCTCTCTCTCTCTCTCTCTCCCTCTCCCTCTCTCTCTCTCATAGACACTGACATGCACACGGGACATGCATACACACAAAATGGATGAATTTATAAATACATGATTAGTTTTTTGTTTTTTATACTTTTCTTTATATATAATTATACCAAAATTTGGTTTATATTTGTAGAATAGTAAATAACAAATATACATTTACTATTGACTGATGTGACTACTATTATGTGTACTATGTACAAATGTAAGAGCCCCTGTCTCTTTATAAACACACTGCCCCCTATTTGTATCTTGCAAAATATACTTTCATGTTTGCATATTATGGTCAAGCTTTTTATTTATATTAAAAAAAAAATTTCTAGCTTCTGCATTTTTAGCTGTACTTGCAAATTTAAATTTTCAAGGAATTATATTTCTTTTTCATAAAACTTCTTACTTTCTTTTAAATGTTAATTGGTGCATGATTTTTGAACTACTTTGTTATGAACATAATAGTTGTATTGTTGATAATATTATTATAGATTTGGAAATAATTTGAATAACCGATGTATAAAATTTAACCATACAGATAAAATAAAGAACTAAGTCAAACTTTAAAAAGAATAAGCAGCATCAATACAGATTTATTTACTTTCACCCAACTATTCATACCACTTAATAGGTAAAACATTACTTCTATCTTTAAATCTGTAATTATTTGTGTGCAAGATGTGTGTCAGTTTTTTAGGATATTTGAAGCCTTTGTTTGTCTTTTACTTCTGTATGTAGACAAAGTCTTATGTATAGATAGTGACATGAAGATATAAAGTTGTGTTTGAATACATAGGATTATCTTTTTTTCACTTTACTTATTGTATAGACAGTTTGTAGTACAATTTTAAGGGAAATCTGAATCAATACATATTTGAATTCACCTGTGAACATATAATTCATTGAGAAAAAATGTTCATAGCAAAACATCAATACTATTGTTTACTTCACTGATTCAACTTTTTTCCCTTTGTCAAGATAGTGATCCATTTTCTTTGGGTTCCATGAGCAGCTTACACTATGATGTTCCTAAACTGAAAATGATGTATTATATGTCAAGCTGTAAGTGGAATCATTTGAAGACTGTTTACATTAATATACTTTGAAACTTATATTGATACTGCAGATTAATTGGATCTTTCACCTACTATAAACTGCTATGAATTCTCTATAGCTATGAAGTACCCAGAAAAGACAAAAATACAATGAACTGTTTAGTCGCTGCTTCAATACACTAATAGTGTGTAAAAATACTCTTCATCTATCAAAAAGGTTTAGAAAGTTATTTTCAGTAATGAACGTCCCACATCAGTTAACTGAACACTGCCAATGCTATACATATGTTAAACAGGGCATAGAGTTATTACTCTACTTACATACTGTGTCTTGAATGTTGTTCTCTCGGCTTTTAGGTATTTTTTGTCACATAAAGTCTGGTTGTGTCTGATGTAATCTACATGCATACATGTTACTATATTGTTTTTTGTTAAGTGCATACTGTTAACTTCATGCTATGTGACTATGTTAGTCATGTGCTGAAAATGTGTTTCACTTAATATTACACATATTACAGTGCTTGTATTAATCTACCATGGGGAACATAAATAGAAAAAAAAATCAGAAATGTTGAATTCTAACTTATGTAGTATATCTCATTGTATGCCTTTGCACCTTTATAGTTACTGAACCAAGAATCTGCATAACTTGATTTATGACTTTTTATGCTTCACAATAACCACATAAAATATGTGAAATAGTGCTTCCATATAGTACTTCATCATGATATATCTGTCCTTCATTGTTAATCATATGTAAATGGTTACAAAATAAATTGTTTGTAAAACATGGAACACACTTATGTAATCTTTTTGCAATTTTGATCTTATCTCAAAAAAAAAAAAAAAAAAAAAAAAAAAAAAATTAAAGGGGAAGATCGGCAACTCCAAACTGGCTTATTGCCCTCAGGTCAGCTTTAGTCCTTGCTAAGTACAATGTCCCAGTGTAACTGTAATACCAGACTTATCTCACGTAATAACCAGTTTTATCTCAGTGACACTGCATATTTCTCATTTCTCAGAGTTGATACACCTTCCTTCTAACAATAAGTTATATTCCTTATTCTCAGTATATGCATCTAATCTAATAAACTACAAAAAAAATTTGTGTTTAAAATAATTGTATGTAATGATTAAACAGGAGTGACTTTTGCAGGCACATAAATGAAAATATGGCTTTTGCAAGATGATTTGCTTTTTCGTAATTACTTCAGTAATTTAACATTCACTGTGCTTTGATTATAATGAACATTCATTTATAACATACAGTATGTGTCCCATTAATAGCTGTAACTTTTTTAACAGTATTGCCAGTGTTGCTCCAGAAACAATATCTAACAGATTTTTTGCATGTGTTCTCAATGATAACTATTATGAAATTAATATATACGTTTTTTTTATGATAAAAATATTATTATGTTCCCACACTCTATCATAGCTAACAATGAAATGGACTTGATAACTTCTCAGTATTAAAAAATAAAAACTACATGTTCACTGGGGAGAATATGAAAACAAAACACTGTAATTATGTCCAAATGTGAACTAAGGAAATTTTTCTAGTTATGGCAGTTATGTTTTCATCTCATTCAATGCCTTAAACATGAATAATATGTATAGCATAGAAGTGTGTCATATGTGCTTAACAAGACCTTTTTACTTAATCATATTATAGCACAGGTAGTAACTTAATGATGTAAATATATGTAGTTGATTTTGTGCTTAGTTTTCTGCTGTTTTTAATAAATTGTTTAACTGAAATGTAGTTTTATTAACTCAATGTCACCAGGAAAATGCTATGCTCATTAAAAAAAAAAAATTGTGAAAGATCTCTGCACATAGATGGCTCTGCTAATGCTTAGCCACAAAGGAGTCAATTTAGTAGACCTTGTGATGTGATTTCACCTTTCCTTGAATTGTGGGAAAAACATTTTTTTTTACTATGCTTTGAATATTGATGGCATTGTTTTTATTATAAACATTACTAAATAATTACTAAAATGTTATCGACTTAGTAACAGCAGTATAAGATAATGTAAAGCACTTTCAAAAAATCAAGGAAAAGGGTAAACAGGTGAGTCCGGCAGTACTCATAATTGGGTCATTGGTGACTTAGTACATCTGTACCCAAACATTGTGTAAAAACAATTAATAAAGGAAACTAAAAGTGGACATGACATGTACATATATCCCAAGCCTGTTGGCCCTTGGGGTTTAAATTTTGAATGATACCTAATTTTTTTCTTGCTGATGCAGTTTTATTAATAAAAATACACTATGAAATGAAGTGGAATAAACTTTTCTTTTATTTGGAAATGTACTGAAAGGGCAATAAAATGCCTTTCAAACATTAGAACAAATCAAATGTCAGTATTTATCAAAATTCCAAAAATCTCACTTTTCTGATGTGTTTACAGCATCTTCTGATATGAGACCTAAATCTATCAATCTGTCTATCTATCTTTATATATATATATATATTATATATAATATATATATATATAATATATATATATATATATATATATTCAAAAGTAGTAAACTCTCTGTCATGTTGAAATATTGGAATCTGATATCAGATTTATTCCATCCGAATGTTGATCAAGGTCATAGTTGTATCTAATGATCTTGATTTTTCTACCATCATTGTGAAATTCGTTATGGCAGTGTGCAGGAATGCATTGTGTGCTAGAATAAAAAATAAGTAAAATAAATATACTAAAGTGCTTGAAAAACATCAAAATATATTATGTTCAACATTGCATGAAAGAAAGCTTAGGCATGACAGTTTCACAATCCAATGGTGGTTAACTAGCTGGCAGGTAGTGAGTCATACAGAATATGTGCAATATACAGAATGTGATTAAACAAAATATAGAGCCATAAAAGATTTTTAAAGTCAAATGAAAGAGAATATATATATATATATATTAATATATATATATATATATTATATATATATATATATATATTATATATATATTCATATATATATATACATATATATGTATTATACACATGTATATATATGTATATATATAATTTTTTCTAACTATTTTCTTATCATATCATTATTGTTATTATACTATTATTATTGTTATTATCATATTATTATATTATTATTAATTATATTATTATTATTATTATTATTATTATTATATTATTATTATTATATTATTATTATATTATTATTATTATTATTATTATTATTATTATCATCATATCATTATTATGATCATGATTAATACTATCTTCATCATTATCAATGTCATTATTATTATTAGTGTTATTATTATTATTATCATCATTATTATTACATTTTTATCATGATGAAATTTTTATAAAAAATCATTATTATTATGGTGATGATGATTGTTTTACTATATCAATTTTGTTATTGATATTATTATTATTATCATCATTCTCATCATCATCATTATCATCATCATCATCATCATCATCATCATCATCATCATCATCATCATCATCATCATCATTATTATAATTATCATCTACATTATTACTTATCAGTATCATAATCATCGAATAATTAAAACACACTAGAAATATCATTAGTATTAGAAGTGACAATTTTGTCTTTACAATTTCCCATATTAGTAGTTACGGGTTAAACTCTACGGCAACACTCCACGTTTCACTATTAGAAGAAAAACACAGTTGTAAGCCTAGATGACGTCCAAAGCAGGACGTCATCAGGATTTCTCCTGTGTTCTGGACGATTTTACGGGGATAAACCCCCTCAACTGGGTTGTCCTTATACTCAGAGTGTGCGTGGTGTGTGTGTGTGTACATACACCAAATTGTGTCGGATATTATGGTCAGGGACTCCAGAAAAAAACAGTGCCTAGTAAAAATTACGAATACTGAGTGTGATGCTAAGGTAACAGGGTGCTGTACCAACGACCGTTGGCGAGACCTGGTGAATGTATGTGGGGACAGCACTTGACTGGCGCTCGCACCCTCCCACGCCCGACCGCAGGGAATTAATCACCCAAGAAGCGGACGGGACAACCACCCCCTCACGTCCTACCATGGATGAGGGTGGGGACGTGCTCGATGCCCCCCCGTACCAGTGCCAACTACCACCCCCTCAACCTCCACTCTATGGGAGGGATTGATTCCCCCGAACATGGGATGTGAACGATGGGATTCGACTGCCGACCCTGATGCTGATAACGAGGGATTCCAACTCGTCAGACCAAAAGGAAAAAAGTGAAAACCATGCCGAAAAAACACCAGCAACCTGCCCAAGAAAGCAAACGGAACGACCCAAAAGCGCGAACCCATCGCCCCCCGGGAGGGGTACATTAGACTGGCCTTTCCTGAGGACACGACTTCCGTCGATAAAATAAGGTGGAGAGGGAGGTCAGCCAGCTGGCCCCCCCTCAAGGGGAAAGGGCCCGCTAGACATGGTGCAGGGGAGATGGATATCCTCGCGCTACGTTATGTACGACGAGAACAACAACATATGTGGCCCTGATGATTAATGGCACTTTTGCGGGGATCTCTCTGCAAAACAAAGACGAGTTTCAGCCTAAAAGAAAAAATAGGGGGAATCCCGGGTTTACCGGGTTTTCCCGAAGGAGGCGGCCGCTGAGGAAGCACTGCATTTTCCCGGGGCTTTTTTAAAGCCCGGAGGATCTATAAGGACGGACACCCCTTGAACAGGCTCACCATTGTAGGGAAAGCGTTGAACAGCCGCCCCTACAGAGTCCCAATTTTTTGGAAGTACCATAGAGCCGAGCTCCATTCGACCGTGGGGGGCTCAGAGGTTGTAGTCTGCTACAAGTGTCAAGGTTAGGCCACGTAGCTAAATATTGCAGGAAAGGACACAGCGTGTGCTGTCTGGGGCAGGAGCTCACCAGGCAAAGGGACTGCCCTGCAAGAAACGACGGAAAGGACAATGACAATGAGGACGCCGCCACCATCGTGAAGAGGTGCGTCAGGTGCAGGCGGAGGGTGTGACGGCCTGGCCCCCGGTAACTGCCCCAACAAACCGCCACGAGCACCCCCCCCACCTGCCCCGACCGAACCCATCGACCGCGGAGTGGCGATGCCCAGCCCAGCCACACACACCCACCGGGCCCCGCGTGACGTCACCAACCACAGGAATTCCCGCAACTGCCAGGGGGATTCCCATCCTAGGAAACAGTGCCACAGGAGAAACCATTGGTGAAAAAGACATGGTTTACGGCCGAGGAAATAAGAAGCATCAGGCAAGAGATTGCTGAAATGAAAAAAAGCATCAGGCAAGAGATTGCTGAATTAAAAAAAAATGATAATGGAGAACAAAAGTGATCGTGTAGACAGGGAAAAGTGCGTTCTGAGATGTTAGTGATGTCAGTGATGTTGAAAATACGAATGAGGTCTCGATATTTATTACGCACGTGCGTTTGATGATGTTAGTGATGTTAGTGATGCTGACAATACGAATGGGGCCCTTGATATTAATTACGCACGGCGGACCATCTGAAAACAGTGACGACAGTGACCGTAAAAATGACGCTGACGAAGATTCGAAGGAAACGGCCGATCTGTGGGACATCACTCAAAAAAATGCTATCAGGTACGGATTATGCGTATAGTATCAATACGCGGAAAGCGCGCAAACAGATAAATAAGAAGATACAACACAAATACGTAATGCAGTACAGAAATATGCAGACAAAAGAGTTTCATAAAACAGAAATTTTGACCAATCGTTAAACATAGGGTGTGATGGGGGAAAAGGGAAAAACAATTACTTTTTTTATGGAATATACGTGGTGTCAACCGTAAAATTTAATGACTTGCTTTACTATATTATAACAATAAGTTGACGTTATCTGTTTACAAGAGCCCTTCACATCAGTCACAAAAATAAAAACCGCCCCAAGAAATAGAGGCTACCACTCCTATACGAACACAAGAAAGACAGGCCTATAGACTAAAGACAGAGACACCAAACCGCATAAGATGGTGCAGAAATTAATGACAAAAGTGCAGTTCAGCATTTACATATTCGAACAGCCTCGGGGTTTTTTCTCTCTGTACAATGTATACGCAAGGTGTAGAAAGTTTCAGACTGATTCACTCCCCAACTTTCAGAATCACGGCACAATATGCAGGGAGATTTTAATGTAGACATTATACATTTGGAGATGGGTCAATGCAATGAAATGGCGAAGAGTTCCGACATTTTGTGAACAACAGATCTATGACAGTATATGATACAGAAAGGAATACTCACGTGGCGGGGGGCAGGCTAGATTATGTAATAGGAAGGGATCTTGTGCATGGAAACGTCAGAAGCATGCTAGCAACAGAGCTAATCAGTGACCACTTTGCAATAGTAACGAGATACGTTTGTTGATAATACTCAGTCACCAAAAACAAATAGGGTCAAAATTTCTATCCCCTTACCTTGAGCATCACTTAAATCACGTATCTATGACGGGTACAATGATTACACAGTAACAAGTGTTGATAAATTTTCCATGGACATGACAACAGTGGTCACTGATTACAAAAACACTTGGGTCGTCCAAGAAAACCTTCAAGAACAGCAACTCACAACGCTGCAAAAAAACCCAAAAGTGGGTCGGGGAAACCCTACATTATTAAGGGAACAAAAGCGAGTTCAGGAGCTTTATGATATCTACAAGAGGATAATACCCGTGAAATCTTATTGAATTTTAAGGCTAACAAAAAACCTACGGGAATAAAAACTCATTTCAGAAATGAACACTTGAACAGTTCCTACAAAGCATTAACAATAACCCCTTTCAATGTTGGAGGTCTGGAAAAAAATTAATGAATTTCAGGCAACCAACTAACACCCCGCGTTCCATAGTCCTCTTGCACAAGCAGATATGCTCCTTAGTCAATGGGCTGGAGCGTCCAAATTGAGTCACTTCCACAAATTTTCAGGATCCCCTTAGTCAATCTAAAATTGCACGCAAATTTGCCATTGAGTTTGGATTTTCTGATACTGACCCCTCAGACTTGGTGAGATCACTGAGTGGGAACTGAACAATGCACTGATCAAAGGAAAAGCTTTCCGCCCCAGGTGAGGATGGAATTCCCCATAGTGTCCTCCGCCTTATAGCTCAGGTACTGGTAACCCCCTTTTTGCACCTTACAGGTTAAGTTGTCACAAGGTATTCTGCCTGGCCCTGGACGCGCAGTCTAATCATCCCTATACCGAAATCAAATACTGATAAATACCACCCAATTTCACTAACCTCGTGTGAATGCAAAGTTCTAGAAAGGAATTTTGAACAGACTCAGGTAGAGATTACAAGGAAAATTATCTCACAGACTTGTAGGGATATTATTATATCGGGACGTGGCACACAACATAGCTTTGCAGAGTACTTTTACACTCTAATCCAGGAAAGCACACTGTTTTCTTGACCTTAAGTCAGCTTTTGACATTGCAAACAGAGAAGTTATCCTAGAAAAATTTAGTAAGCTTTGGCATCCGGGGTAAAAATTGAACTGGATTAGAATGTATCTCTCGAACAGATCTGCAAGTGTCCTGTTCAGGGGAGTGAGAAGTTCCACTTTACAGTATTTTGAACTTGGGACGCCACAGGGAGGGGTTCTCAGCCCTATGCTGGTTTAATGTCCTCATGCACAAGTGGTGGCAGATATCCCACTTGGGGATGGTGAATCCATTATATGCTATGCTGATGACATATGCGTCAGAGCATCATCACAAGGGGAGTATGCAAATAATTCTCGACAGAATCACAGCAAAGGGACAGGGGTGTGGATTTGTCATTTCCGCTGAGAAACAAGGCTCTAAACCCATATATCATACCCCACCCACTTTTTGCATAGGTGACAGGAGCTTGACATATGCCATAAGTATAAATATCCGGGGTGAATGTAAATGATGCAGACCTGGTCCCCTCTCTAAAGAAGAGACTCTGGGAGAGATTGAAACCTTTGAAAGTTCTTGTCGGAAGAGAAAAATTTGGGATCAATGTAAGCTCGCTAGACTGTTTTACTTTGGGTTTTATAAGGTCAGTTGTAGACTACCATGCCACTGCACTTGTTGCAGTGTAAGGAATCAGAAATAGGGAGTTTGGAGGTGTGCAAAATGAAGCTATGAGGATTATCCTCGGCGCCCGAGAAAAAGCAAGGATAGTAAACATGAGATCAGAATTAAACTTACCATCCATTTCTGATAGAATAAAATTTTTTTCCACCATATTTTGGGGTCCAAAGCTCGAGGGAACCCTCGTATCTCTCAGATTTCCAAAAACAACTGCCCCCAACATAAAATCACGCAAGTAGACGTGACAAATCACACACACGCGCGCCCTGTGATACACAAAATCTCCATGAACATTATAAAACTCAATGTTCCAATTTGTAAAATACCAAAAGGTCGCTCCATTCCACCCTGGGAAAAAACAAAAATGATCGTGCACCTACATGTCTACCCCAAAAAAAACAGGGTGCAAACTGTGTGTTGAAACAAATTGCCTAGCAACGGTAACAGAACAAAACAGAATCTATGGGTGATGATTGCATAGAGTGTTACGCCGACGGATCCGTACAGTCTGGATAAAAAAGTGGTTGTGCTTGCGCTGTAACAAAAAGGCTTACTACAACATCAAGTTAATATGAGAATACAAAACTGGGCCCGCACTACACAACGGAGCTGCAAAGGGATACTCCTCGCAACGGAATTCTTAATGTCTAGGGGCTCTTTGGGGTAGTTTTCTTTGGGCTCTCAAATGCTCTTCGAACGCTAAATTCTTTCAAAAACAGGTGGCGATGAAGAAATTGTGAGTTGCATTAAGCGTAACGTAACCTATGCAACAGAGCGTAATTTCAACATTCAGTTTGTATGGATACCATCTCATGCTGGCATACGCAAGCACGACCAGTAGACAAATTGGCGAAAGAAGCCTGCAGCAGAATATTTTGGAACATAGATCTTGGGATGCCTCTTGCTAGGTTGCACTATATTGAAAAGTTCTCATAAGGAAGAAATAGTAGATCTGATTAACACTCAAAGTCCTGAAACTGTACCATAAGGGAACGATCAGTATAGGGATGGCAAGCCTTCCTAGGGTGGCACCGAAGTCAAACCAGACATTGTGACGTGGTTATTGCCAGAATACGTTTAGGTTACAGAATGTACTGGCAACTGCACGGTGCAAGAAGTGCAGATGGGAAACTAGATGTAGACTGTGGGAACGAAGAAAGCAAAAAGAACGCTTGAGCACATATCTCGGAAAGTCATGTGATACAGCCTTTCAGACCACCTAACATGGGGGTATAAAAGAACTATGTGAATATTCATTTCATCGATACATTGGAAGATATACCGTACTATATCCTAAATTTACTATGTGATAACTCCCGTATGCAAATAACAGTGTTTTTCAAACACAGTGGCAAAAGCATATGTAAGTAGTAATTTTGTATGATGTATGGGTTTATATTTATATTTTACCTTGTACAACTACAGTAGTTACCGACTACTGCACAATGTCAGATATATGTAAAACTGTAATCATGATTGCCCACGCCTGAGCAGATAGCCAGGGTGGTAAATAAACTTACTTAACTTAACTTTACTTAAGAAAAAAAACAGTTGTAAGCCTAGTAACACCAAAGCAGGAAAGTCATTCAGGATTCCCTGTGTTCTGAACGATTTTACGGGGACAAACCACCTCACTTGGGTTGCCCTTATACCCAGAGTGTGCGTGGTGTGTGTGGATGTACATACACCAAATTGTGTCGGATGTAATGGTCAGGGAATCTAGAAAAAACAGTGCTTAGTAAAAATTACGAATACTGAGTGTGGTGCTAAGGTAACAGGGTGCTGTACCAGCGACCGCTGGCGAGACGTGGTGAATGTATGTGTAACAGCACTTGCCCTGGCGCTCGCACCCTCCCCGCGACCGACCGCAGAGAATTAATCATCTAAGAAGCGGACGGATAACCACCCCTCACTGTCCCCACCATGGATGTGGGTGGGGGCGTGCTCAATGCCCCCCCCCCCTAGTGCCAGTATGGGAGGGATTGATTCCACCGAACATAGGGATATGAACGATGTGGATTCGACTGCCGACTCTGATGCTGATAACGAGGGATTCCAACTCGTTCAGACCAGAAGGAAGAATGTGAAAAACCATGCCGAATGACACCAGCAACCTGGGCCGAGAAAGCAAAAAGGGAGACCCAAAAGCGCGAACCATCGTCCCCCGGGAGAGGTACATTTGACTGGCCTTTCCGGAGGACACGTCTCCGTCGACCAAAATAAGGTGGATGAGGGAGGTTAGCCAGTTGCCGCCCCTCCAAGAGAAAGGCCGCTAGACATGGCGCAAAAGGAGATGGATATCCTCGCACTACCTCTATGTACGACGGGAACAAAAAAAAATTGTGGCCCTGATGGTTAATAGCACTGTTGCGGGGATCTCTCTGCAGAACAAAGACGACTATCAGCCCAAAAGAAAAAAAAGGGGAGTGCAATACCTGGTTGCCAGGTTTCGAGAGGAGGCTGCCGCTGAGGAAGCATTGCATCTTCCCGGGGGTTTTTAAAGCCCGGATGATTTATAAGGGGCAGACAGCCCTTGAACAGGATTATCATTGTATGGAGCGGTGAACACCCGCCACCTAAAGAGTACCAATTCTTTGGAAGATAAAAGAGCCGAGCTCCATTCGACCGTGGTGTTCAGAGGGGTTGTGGTTGCTACAAGTGTCGGGTTACGGCCACGTAGCTAAATATTGCAGGAAAAGAAAACAGCGTGTGCTGTCTGTGCAGAAGCTCATCAGGCAAAGGATTTCCCGCAAGAAAACAACGAGAAAAGGGCACGACAACGAAGACGCCGTGAAGAGGTGCGTTAGGTGGGGGAGCGGAAGGTGTGACGGCCTGGCATCGTAACGCCCCACAAACCCCACGACCCCCCCCCCACCAGCCCCCACCGTACCCATCGACCCCGTAGTGTGTAGTGATCGACTCGAGAAACTTTCATCGTTCACTCCAGGAGGTATAAACAATATCCGAATATCTTCTCACCTCCACCTCTCCACAGGCCTGTAGGAGCCTCGGCGTAGCGAAGTTTTGCTTTTCCCCACAAGTGGAAAATTATGAGGGGGGACTATTTTCTTACCAAGAGGTCCCTTTCATCTCGGGGCAAGAGGCAGGACCTGAAAATTCGGTCGCTGGCACTTCGCCGAAGCCCAGGGCAAGCCATTTTTCCCGCGAGTGAGGAGGATGCCCGTTTTATTTGGGGTTGCCACAGACGGCTACCGTTTTATATTTGTATTTTTTGTTAAATAAATGTATGCATTGTATTACTATTTTTTGGGGGGCACCAGGCTCTCATAAACAATATGTTATGGATCGAATCTCTCTTATTTTCTTGTATTTTAAGTATTTATTATATTAATAGTTTCATCTTTTAAGTCTCCACAAATTTTATTAATTTAATTCAAAGCTTTAATAATTATTTTTACTTTTTCCCTTTTCGAATTTTATTGATTTTTGTTCATTTAACCGATGGATATTTTAAGATAGTTCATTTTTTTCTTTATTTTAAGTCGGTAACAATTTACTACTATTATTTTATGAACATCATTATTTTATATTTTTGACATCATTTTAACGTTGTTTTTTATTTATTTAAGTTCTAAGAAAGAACCCCTGTTTACAAAGTCTCCCGCGTAAGAGCTAACATGGGGAGGCCGAAAGTCTGAGGAACCCGGAACGGGCTTCCCTGTCCAGTTAAGTGGTCGTGGGGGTATCTTTTTAAATATAGGAAGTAAGAGATAATTTGCGGGTATTTGTTCGGCCAAAAGTGACTTAGTGACCGGTGCTTTCTTATCTTCGTGTTTTTTTACTTGTTTTATCCAAGTGCTATTTTTTCTGGTTTATCGTTCGTTTTACCCTGTTTGTATGGTTTTCATTTTATGTTCCTTTATCTAGCTTTGTTCACTTTTATCATTCGTTTTATTATTTTTATTGTATCGTTTTATCGTTTGTTCTATTAAGTGTATTTATGTTCCATGTTTGTGTTTCATAGTTCGTATTTAATGTTTAAAGTTCCTTTTGCACTACCATTCATTTTACTGTGTTTTATTCGTGTTTGCCTTATCGTGTCATGTTTTACTGTCTGTTTATCTTTTAACTTTATTTGTAATAAACCTGTTTTACGTATGCTTAGTTTCATGAACGCCCGACTTTAAAGATAACAGTACAATTACTGATGAGAGCCACCTACAGTGAATGGTGATAGTTCTTTATTTTAATCAAGGTGGCTACTTGCATAATTGCGTATACGCACACGCCTCTCCTCGGCTGACATCACGCGTACCGACCTTTATATTCTCGCACCCAACACCTACACCACACACACATACTACACTTACACTCTTTCGCTCCTTTCCACACAACTTGTCTTCTACACTATCATTCTTCTCCCATATACACTACGTTCCCATACGTTAATTAAATGTGTGGTGGCAGTGAGTCCTACTTTTCATATCTTGCGAGAAATAATTGTATTTAGCTTTTCCTACAAGTGGCGATGCCCAGCCCAGCCACCCCCCCCCCCCACCCAGGGCCGCGTGACGTCACCAACCCACAGGAATTCCCGCAACTGCCAAGGGGATTCCCCATCCCAGGAAACAGTGCCACAGGAGACAGTGAAAAAAAGACATGGATACGGCCGAGTAAATAAGAAGCATCAGACAAGAGATTGCTGAAATGAAAAAAGCATCAGGCAAAAGATTGCTGAATTGAAAAAAATGATAATGGAAAACAAAAGTGATCGTGTAGACATGATAAATGTGCGTTCTGATGAGACCTGTCGCAAGGAATTAGAGATGGGCCGTGGGCCTGTCTGGAAACTCGCCTCGAGGGATGGAAGTCTGGAAGCGAAGGGTGGATGCGGCCATGCGCCCCCGTCGGCGTTAGCCCCTTGATGATGATGATGAAAACAGATATGTAATGCTGTACAAGAAATATGCAGACTAAAGGGCTTCGTCAAACAGAAATTTGATCAATCAGCTAATCATAGGTGTGATGGAGGACAAGAAAACAATTATTTTTCTTTCATGGAATATACGTGGTGTCAGCCGTAGAGTTAATGACTTGCTTTACTGTATTCATAACAATAATGTTGACGTTTTCTGTTTACAAGAGCCCTTCACATCAGCCGCTAAAATAAAAACCGCCCCTAGAATTAGAGGGTACCACTTCTAAACGAACACAGGAATGACAGGCCTACTGACTTATGTCAGTGACACCATACCGCATAAGTTGGTGCAGAAATCTAATGACAATAATGTGCAGTATCAGCATTTACATATTCGAACAGCCTCTGGGTTTTTCTCTCTGTACAATGTATACGCAAGGTGTAGAAAGTTTCAAACTGATTCACTGCCCAACTTTCAGAATCACGGCACAATATGCATGGGAGATTTTAATGCTAGACATTATACATTTGGAGATAGTCAATGCAATGAAAATGGCGAAGAGTTCCAACATTCTAGATCTATGACAGTATATGATACAGACAGACAAACTCACGTGGCGGGGGGGCAGGCTAGATTATGTAATAGGAAGGAATCTTATGCTTGGAAACGTCAGAAGCAAGCTTGCAACAGAGCTAATCAGTGACCACTTTGCAGTAGTAACGAGATACGCTGTTGATAATACTCAGTCTACAAAAACAAATAGGCTCAAATTTCTATCGCCCCTTACCTTGAGCACCACTTTAAATTACGTATCTATGACTGGTATAATGATTACACAGTAACAAGTGTTGATAAATTTTCCATGGACATGACAACAGTGGTCACTGATTACTACAACACTTGGGTCTGTCCAAAGAAAACCTTCAAGAACAGCAACTCACAACGCTCCAAACAACCTAAGTGGGTCGGTGACCCTACATTATTAAGGGAACAAAAGCGAGTTCAGGAGCTTTATAATATCTACAAGCAGGATAATATCCGTGACAACCTTATTCAATTTCTTAGACTAACAAAAACCTACGGGAATTAAAAAATCATTTTAGAAATGAAAACTTTGAACAGTACCTACAGAGCATTAACAATAACACCTCATTGTCGGAGGTCTAGAAAAAGAAATCGAATTTTAGGCAAACCAACTAACACCCCGCAGTTCCATAGTCCTCTTGCACAAGCAGATATGCTCCTTAGTCAATGGGCTGGAGCATCCAAAATGAGCTCACATCCTACAAATATTCAGGATCACCTTAGTCAGTCTAAAATTGCACACAAATTGCCATTGAGATGGAGTTCTGATACTGACCCCTCAGACTTTGCTGAGATCACTGAGTGGAAATTGAACAATGCACTGATCAAAGAAAAAGCGTCCGCCCCAGGTGAGGATGGAATTACTTATAGTGTCCTCCGCCTTATAGCTCAGGTACCTGGTAATTCCCCTTTGCATCTATACAGGTTAAGTTTGTCACAAGGTATTCTGCCTGGCCCCTGGACACGCGTCTAATCATCCCCATACTGAAATCAACACTGAATAAATACCGACCAATTTCATTAACCTCACGTGTATGCAAAGTTCTAGAAAGGATAATTTTGAACAGACTCAGGTACAGGTTACAAGGTAAATTATCTCACAGACTGTACGGATTCCTATCGGGACGTAGCACAAAAACATGCTTTGCAGAGTACTTTTCACACTCTAATCCAATCTTGACCTTAAGTCAGCTTTTGACATAGCTAACAGAGAAGTTATCCTAGAACAATTAGTAAGCTTTGGCATCCGGGGTAAGATATTGAACTGATTAGAATGTATCTCTCGAACAGATCTGCAAGTGTCCTGTTCAGGGGAGTGAGAAGTTCCACTTCACAGTCTTTTGAACTTGGGATGCCACAGGGAGGAGTTCTCAGCCCTATGCTGTTCAATGTCCTCATGCACAAGCTGGTGGCAGATATCCCTCTTGGGGATGGTGAATCCATTATATGCAACGCTGATGACATATGCGTCAGAGCATCATCACAAGAGAGGATGCAAATAATTCTCGAAAGAATCACAACAAAGGCTCATGAGTGTGGATTAATCATCTCCGCTGAGAAAACAATGGCTCTCAACCCATATATCATACCCCCACCCACTTTTCGCATAGGTGACTAAGAGCTTGACATATGCCATAAGTATAAATATCTCGGGGTGAATGTAAATGATGCAGACCTGGTCCTCTCTCTAAAGAAGAGACTCTGGAGAGATTGAAAAACCTTTGAAAGTTCTTGTCGGAAGAGAACAAGGCATTAATGTTAAGCTCACTAGACTGCTAGACTTGGCTTTTATAAGGTCAGTTGTAGACTACCATGCACTGCACTTGTTGCAGTGTAAGGAATCAGAAATAGGTAGCTTGGAGGTAGTGCAAAATGAAGCTATGAGGATTATCCTCGGCGCCCCAGGAACAGGAAGGATAGTGAACATGAGATCAGAATTAAACTTACCATCTATTTCTGATAAAATAATATTTATTTCCAATATATTTGGGGTCAAAGCTCTGAGGGAACCCTCGTATCTCTCAGATTTCCAAAAACAACTACAACATAAAATCACGGAAGTAGACGTGACTAATCATACACACGCGCGCCCTCTGATACACAAAATCTCCTTGAACATTATAAACTCAATGTTCCAATTAGTAAAATACCAAAAGGTCGATCCATTCCACCATGGAAAAATTCAACACTGATCGTGCACCTTACATGTCTACCACAAAAAAAAAAACAGGGTGCATAACTGTGTGTTGAAACAAATTGCGCTAGCAACGGTAAAGGAACACAAAGAATCTATGGGCGATGATGCATATGAGTGTTACGCCGATAGATCCGTACAGTCTGGATATAAAGCTGGTTGTGCTTGCGCTGTATACAAAAATGGCATACTACAACATCAAGTTAATATGAGAATACAAAACTGGGCCAGCACTACACAAACGGAGCTGGCAGGTATACTCTTCGCAACGGAATTCTTAGTCTAGGGGCTCTGGAGTAGTATTCTGTGACTCTCAAAGTGCTCTTCGGACGCTAAATTCTCTCAAAGCAGGTGGCGATGAGGAAATTGTGAGTTGCATTAAGCGTAACGTAACCTATGCAACAGAGCGTAATTTCAACATTCAATTTATATGGATACCATCTCATGTTGGCATACGCAAGCACGACCATGTAGACAAATTGGCGAAAGAAGCCTGCAGCAAGGATACTGTGAACATAGATCTTGGGATGCCTCTTGCTAGGGTTGCACATATATTGAAAAGTTCTCATAAGGAAGAACTAGTAGATCTGATTAACACTCAAAGGCCTGAAAGCTGTACCATAAGGCACTACGATCAGTATAGAGACGGCAAACCTTCCTCTGGGTGGCACCGACGTCAAACCAGACAGTGTGACGTGGTTATTGCCAGAATAACGTTTAGGTTACAGAATGTACTGGCAACTGCACGGTGCAAGAAGTGCAGATGAATCTAGATGTAGACTGTGTAACGAAGAAAACAAACGAACGCTTGAGCACTATATCTCGGAATGTCATGTGATACAGCCTTTCAGACCACCTAACATGAGGTATAAAGAACTATGTGAATATTTTACTTCATCTGATACATTGGAAGATATACTCGCACTATACCTAAATTTACTATGTAATAACTACCGTAAGCAAATAACAGTGTTATTCAAACACAGTGGCAAAAGCATATGAAAGTAGAATTTTTGTATGATGTATGATTTATTTCTATTTTACCTTGTACAATTACAGTAGTTACAGACTACTGTACTATGTCAGATATATGTAAAATTAATCATGATTGCCCACGCCTAAGCAGATAGCCAGGGTGGTAAATAAACTTACTTAATTTACTTAGGAAAAAAAGAAATAGTCAGAGCTGGCTAGCTCAGATGTTGCTCTTAAAATAAGGAGGACTGTAAACATGATCGAAAATTCAATTGAATCTTTGTCCGTTATTTTACTTACGCTTAAGGAACAGATCTTTGTATCCATCAGTGTAGAGGCTACTAAGACTAAGGAGAGATAGATAAATAGATAGATAGAAACAGGCAGGTCGATATATAGATAGAGAGAAAAAAAGAGAAAAAGATAAATAGGAAGTGACAGATTTGGATGTGGGGAGTTAAACGTGAACACAAAGATTGAGGATAGATGAATAGATATACAGATCGATAGCAAGAGAGGGAGGAAGATAGGAAGCAATAGATTTTGATGTGATAAAAAAAAATAATAATAATTAAAAAAAACAGATGATAGTAGGCAACTTATTGTTGTTTTACTTTTCTTTATTTATTAAAAATCTGTTTACCCAGGATTTAAAAATTTATGCAATATATAAAGCTAAACATATATACAAAAACTGCACTTTTCATAATTTGTATAATCGTTAATAACGGTATCACTAGTGCCTGAATTAATGTATTCATATATATCCCTATTATCATCATTAATATTACCATTTTATGTTAATAATTTTTTAATGTTTTTTTTCTTGTCTTTACCTTTAATGTTTTTTTTCTTGTCTTTACCTCTCTTTCCAACTATCCTCTCAGTTTCCGCCCTAAATGAAAATCACTATATCATTATCATCATTACCATCATCTTAAATTATATTATTATTATCCTTGCCGTTGTTGTTCTTACTATTGCCAAAACTATCATAATGATTCGCATTATTGTCGATCACCATCTCTATAATTAAACTTCTCACTATCAACTTTATCATTATTATTACGTTAGTATTACTATTATCATTATAAGATTTTTACCCCCCCCCCAAAAAAAAAAAAAAAAAAAAAAAAAAAAAACTGTCGACACCTTTCTTTTCTCATCCCCCTTCTTTTCCCTTTTCTTCGTACCCCAATGACATATAAATTAGATATATTCGAATGACAAATACATCAGAAAATGAAAACTGATATGCCATGTAGATTATTACTCCCATATTTCATTATGCAAATATTTAGGAAAGACTGATATGCGAAAACTCGCATTCGAGGAGAGTATATACGAGTCCATAATAATACCAATGATTATAAAAACCTCGTAATGAAATCTCGTAACTGGAACAATAATAAATACTTCCGTATTGAGTTACAGGTCTTGACTTATTATTGATGGTAGAGCGGCATTTTATTTACAGACAGAAGTTTACGTTTGGAAAGAAAAAAGACAGAAAAAACGTGGTTCCAATTGAAGTCATATATATAATGTTTATCCCTAAGTTGATATTGATATGGAAGATAAGATCTCTAGATTCATTAGTATTTCCAAAACTCCGGCAATAACAGAAAGTGAAAATGCTAGATATACATTAAATTTTGTATTATTAAATCACATATGTACCATTCCTAATTTTGTTATAATTACAACATATTACTATCTCCTTTAAAAACAGCGCAGTTGAAGCATAAAATGCTAATTGACTGCGAACATAATGGAGCCCAGTAACAATAGAAACTATAATGTCACTTTAAATTTATGGAAGCCCCCGTCCCGTCCATCAGGCGCATGTACGAAGAAAGACGAATGAAGACAGAGAGAAGGACCGAAGCTAACTGACGCTGTATAAAACGAGTACGTTTAGTTTACAAAAGCCTGATGATAGTCAACATACTCCAGGTTTATTACATCAGTTGTAATGCGAAATGTCAAAGGAAATAAAGCATTGGTGAGAAAAAATAAGAAGCGACGCAATAAAGTAGAACTTTAATTTTGACCTCTTCTACCATCATTCTTGTCAGCATTTGTTCATATTGTTTGAGTTTCTAAGACATCTGGTGACTGCTTTCTTACCTTCACAGCTGATGGCAGCTCTCCCAACCCATACCTTTACACATCATCATAGTGAAACAGTAACAATAATAATAATCAACTAAAGGAAAGAAATACAAAATTACTGGCCATGAAATCAAAAGTTATTGTACTTCGGGATATATGAAAAGATGATTTTTTCCACAGTCATAACATGATTTTCAAATGGCAATGAAATAATATTGGTAACAATAAGATTAATGAGAATAATACTGCTAAGGAAGAAAGTTCAATAACAAAGAATCAAGGATGGCTGCATTAACAATGATAAAAGTGATAATGATAAAAATCAAAATTATATCAGTGATGGCGTTCATAATGCCATTTATAAGATCAAGAATAATCATGATTGTTAAAATGACAAAACAAGATACAAAAGATCAATAAGAAAAATTGAAAGGCCTCATATACTGCGATATCATCTTACTGAATATTGAAATTCAATTTTTTTATACTGAGTATGAGTACAATACAATTGCTATATCCTAAATCTCATTACTTGAGAGTAATTACTTGTTATATATATATATATATATATATATATATATATATATATATATATATATATATAATATAATATAATTTGCTTATTTATTTACTTTTGTTTGTTAACAAATAGATTGGATAATAACTAAGGATAAGTCCGTTATACGAAGCTTAGCCTCACCCGGGCTATGCCATAAGGGGAGCCCGGCCTGTGTCGAAGAATGCCGACTCGCTCACGTGTGTCAGCTGGTGCTGACTTGGCTGAACCTAGTCCTTACCCGCCGTGGTGCCCAGACACAGCAGTAAGCTCCAGGCGACAGTTGCAACTTCTCGCGCCCGGGCGGGGCACGAACAGCCGACCCTCGGATGAGAGGCCGACACGTTATCACTGTACTAGCCCGAAGGCTGGATAATAAACTTGTAGCTCCTAGGAAATAATCACCTTAATGATGACTACACGCTTACCGGGGTCTAAAGCCCATGAATTTAATTGCATATAAACAATACACCCTTAATAGTTTTTTTCACCTCAACGTTGCGGCTCCTTCAGGTAATTTGTAATTTATAGACTTATCATTTGATTGCTGTTTCAACACAATCACAAACTCAAAAGGAGATACGAAAAACAAAGCAAAGGAAACCTTGTTTTTTTCTCTATCTCCTTTTTCTAAAACATTCGTCTCTCTCTCTCTCTCTGTATTCTTCTCCCCCCCCCCCTTTCTCTATCTCTCTCTGTAACAAAAACTCTGACAGATATGTTCATCTTTCAGATTACCTACGTTCGGACTGTTCCATGGCAAGTGTGGAATCACGCGTAGGCCATACATTTATCGTTTCGTGTGTGATAAAAAAACAAACAAACTTGTAATGGTATTCATTTTATCGTTGAATTCAACATAAACACATAATGGAGCAATATAAAATACCAGGATATATAAAGATATAAAACAAATATATGAATGCAGAAACTTTCGATAAGGAACTTATTAAATGCCTCCTATTATTTCAATTTGCAGTTTACCTTTTGTTTAGATAAATTTCTTCGTTGCATTAATACCTGGGAATTTGCTAATACAAACTGCAGTATGAGTATTTCTTAGAATCTTCAACACGAAACTCCCATTTAAGACCTTCATCAAGTATCCTATCGAAAAAAATATTTATCTAGTCTCTTGGCCTGATGAGTTTTCCTCAGTGAACGTAATTGCTGACCCAAGGCAAGAAAAGTGCGATTAATCAACGACAGTGAAAGATAAACACCACTGTATCAGGTCGTAATTAACAAGAAAAAGAAAGAAAGTGTTGGGTCTACAATTGTCTATCAACGTGGCTCTTGTCAACCAAACAGACCGCATTTTATCCGCTATTATTTCTCTTCCTCCTTCTCTCACTTCGTCCGTCTCTGGATATGTGGAGGGGAGCATATGTAATTTATATTGTTTAGATTCATTAGGCATGGTATTTCGCAGATCTTTATAGATGTATTAGTCTGCGAAATGCTGGCACGCATTCAGTATTCACTGCTACTGCAGTGCCATTATATATATATATATATATATATATATATATATATATATATATATGTGTGTGTGTGTGTGTGTGTGTGTGTGTGTGTGTGTGTGTGTGTGTGTGTGTGGTGTGTGTGTGTGTGTGTATGTGTGTGTTGTGTGTGTGTGTGTGTGTGTGTGTGTGTAATGTAGATAGATGTATAGATATTGTATATATGTATTTATATGTATTTATATGTATTTACGTTTGTATATGTATATATATATATATATATATATATATATGTTAATGTCACAATCGTACAAAAAACAAACAAACAAAAAAAACAAACAAAAAAACGTGTGCAAGACTTTTAGGTAATTATATAAAATTAGTTTCAATGAAGCGTTAAATATTTATCAGAAGCGGAAGTATTGCAGTACTAATCAGTGTCTACCTTATGGTATTTTGTTTATCAATATTAACTTTAGGATAGGCTTCATAACGTGATTAATGGCTGGAAAACTAAATAATTATAAGTTTGTAATATTATTGCAGCTCCCATTATGATTATTGCACCTGATGACTTTTCCCTAGCGGGATCAACACATAAAATATCAGTGCTCGGGAACTTTGTTTAGAGAGAGAGAGAGAGAGAGAGAGAGAGAGAGAGAGAGAGAGAGAGAGAGAGAGAGAGAGAGAGAGAGAGAGAGAGAGAGAGAGAGAGAGAGAGGGGGGGAGAGAGGGGGGTCGCGGTCAAATTCATAATATCAAAGGGAGTAAAACCATTAATGAAAAGAAGAAGAGAAATGAAAAGTAGCGGCCGCAATAACGGGAACATTCGGCTCCTGACCCATATCTTCACATCATTCTTGTCTGCTCACAATCATATTTTAAATAATATGATTTAAATAAAACGTACGTGGAATAATGCGAAAAAAGCATTTAAATAATCTTTAAAAAGGAGAATGGAAAAGAGGACTGAGTTTCTCCAGTTACAGAAGGTATTATATCCACTACAAGATCACTTTCATTTGTCTACGAAATTAGAGGATTTAAATGACCAACCTAAAGAAAATATGATGATATAACATTTAAACTTATTTTGATTGAACTTTATATAATAAAACGTTTTATACCTATATGCTTGATAAAGTTCTGCAATGGCAGTTCACGTTGAAAACGATCTAAGTTTTATTTATGCTGTAGTTTGCATTAAGACTTTACAGAATTTTAATGCGGCGATAGAATTTATCATATCAAAAGATGAACTGCATATTGGATAATGCATAGTTAATTGTGGAACTTCTCATCTATAGTATCTGAATTTACATATTTATTTATTTTAGCATTTCATATTACTCCATTGTGTACCTATACTGAATTTAGTTAATAATTCATATCAACAGGAAGAAAGATATGAAATGAATACTAAAAAAATAAAAGATAGAAAAAAAAATCCAACCCAAAAATGGACCTACGTGTGATTCCACACTTGGCATGGGACAGTCTCGAACGCGGGTCTCTAGGGTTGCTAGATCCCGACGTTAACCATTCCTCCATTTTGACGATCCCTTCTTAAAGTGAAATTAGAAGTAAATTTAAATCAAGTATTTGTTGCGCCATCACATGAATGATGAACTTGTACATGTATATGTCTGTTTGACATGAAATTCCACAATTTAAAACTGGAAAAAATATACTAAAGAAGCCACTTGTCAAGAGAGAGAGAGAGCAAGAGAGAGAGAGAGCGAGAACGAGAGAGAGAGAGAGAGAGAGAGAGAGAGAGAGAGAGAGAACGAGAGAGAGAGGAGAGAGAGAGAGAGAGAGAGAGAGAGAGAGAGAGAGAGAGGAGAGAGAGGAGAGACGAGAGAGAGAGAGAGAACGAGAGAGAAGAGAGAGAGAGAGAGAGAGAGAGAGAGAGAGAGAGGGAGAGAGAGAGAGAGGAGAGAGAGAGAGAGAGGAGAGAGAGAGAGAGAGAGAGAGAACGAGAGAGAACGAGAGAGAACGAGAGAGAGAGAGAACGAGAACGAACGACAGCCACGAGCTATAGGGTATCTTGCATCTGTAAGAAGTGCTAATATATCTTGACATTTTCCTCTCTAGGCTTATCTCACCTTTGTCGATTAGGATTAGCAGTTTACTTAATCTTAATTGAGGAAATCATCGGGTAGAGACTTAGAAGCGCTTTGCCTGGAAATCGTGCTTTTGAAACTACGTAGTGATTTTCGCGATGAAATCCATGAGGAGGATTGTCTTGGTTATTTTCCTCTATAGCATACTGTCTGCATCAATGTGATGTGACATTACCAAAATGGAAAGTGACCCAGAAAGAGAAATGGAGGGGTATCTGTAAAGAACATGATATTAATAAGTTCACTTTTAACGCGCAGTTTGTGACAAATATCCTGTCTTCTTTTCTTTCTCTCTCACTTGCTCATTTCATCTCTCTCTCTCTCTATCTATCCCATTCATCCCTGCCTCCCCTCTCTCTGCCGTTATTCTAAATACAAGATAATTAATTGATAGCAACAATAATGATAACATTATAAATAATGATAATAATAATAAAATTAAGGATATTAGCAAAACAATTATAATACCAAAAATGATGAAAATGATAATAAAATATATAAAATAACTTTATGTATATTTTAATAAAGGGTAAGCAGATTTTTTTTCTTTTGTCACTCCTTTTTCAATGAAAAAAAAAAACTTTTCCTGATGACTTCTCGTTCTTCGGGATCTACACGCCACGAGAGAGAGAGAGAGAGAGAGCGTGAGAAATACTGAGTGAGGGAAAGGCAGGAAAGAAAAATACGCCAATGAAGAGATAAAGAAGTAATCTCCTCTAATAAAAATCAAGGAAATGTAATATCAGCTACTAGTTGACAACTTCACAATGGAAATCATATTGGGCTTTAATGTGATTATTCATTTTCATGATTTAATTCGCTTACAAACAATGGGTATACATTAACTTGTAATATCTATTTCATTAATTTTAATTAGATTCTACAACTATCGGAAAACATCTTGAATTATAAATAACATTACTGATGACCTAATACACATTTTGTTATAAAAAGAAATTCAGACATAGGATATTATAACAACAGCAGAAGAAATATGCTTTATTGAAAGAGGAATTTTGATTACTGCAAACAAGCATGTTAATAATCATGAATCTTTTGATAAATTGTGATCATATACTAACTTTATTATATATGGACAATGAAGAAACAATTGAAAATATGTCAGCAAACTGTGAACAGTACGAGCACCAGCGTCATGAACAAGATAAGGATTAGATTACTGTACAGGAGAAAGATATAGAGAGGTTGATAACATTAAGTGATTATTTAATTAGTTGAAATACACACATTTGTCGCCGGAAACTATGCACACACACACACACACACACACACACACACACACACACACACACACACACACACACACACACACACACACACACACACACACACCACCACACACACGCACACACACACACACACACATATATTGCTACGCCATGGGTCTTTGTCTCTGTGCGAAACATGTGTTAACATGAAGGGACCTGGGCAAACAGACGCAGCTGGCTGTGAGCGGAGGAGCGGAGGAACAAGCCGAGAGACAGAGGTGGGTGCTGCTCCTGTAAAGACCTCTTGTGTGCCCATGTGACCCGATATACTTTGTGTTGCCCTGTTATAAGCTGTATCGTTTCAGTGTGACATGCTGGTTTCCCCCTGTATTGTGCCATAGAAAAGTGTACGAGTAACTAACTTGTGTAAATAAAGGAAAGACTGTCATTTTGTGTTTATTTCGTGCCCTGCCTCGCCACTTGGCGCTTCCTCTCGTGGTGTTCTGGGAGGCTGTGGTGCTCGGTGCCTCTTGGAGCTGTTCAGTGTTCACGACCCTGTGGATAGCACGCCGTCTGCCTAGCCTGCCTTGTGTTGGTGGTAGAGAGAGACGAGGCGGTCGGCGTAACAATATATATATATATATATATATATATATATATATATATATATATATATGACTGTACATCCCCGACGGAATCTAAATAGAGAGAATTTTTTATGCAAGAATTTCTCCTTGCATCTTTCTATTCACTTACCCATCCTTCTATATATCTTTCTAGGATTTTTTTTTTTTTTTTTTTTTTTTTTTTTTTTTTTTGTATTTATTTAGTCTTGTCTTCGTTCCACTTTACTTCCTTTACCTAAGAAATGTGAACTCATAAAAGAGAAGCTTAAATCTGACAGCAATCAGATCCCTTTTATAGTGTGGTATAAACAGTAATATTATTTATGGTTTCTTTTTTAACGCCGTGGTTATTGTTCCGGCACCGGATCTCATCACATTGTGGCTATTCGTCCGGCATGCATGCTTTGCGCACGAACACACTCTTTTCTGTCTTACTCGCCGTTGATGGTGGATATCAATTCTTAAAGTTAAGAACAATGTGTATGATCACTTTTCTTAACATGTTTCCTTCACTCCATTCAAGTCATTTATCACATACGATCGTGTGATCTAAAGGAATAGTGAGAATGAAAGAAGCAAATATACAAAAAATTGATTATACAAACGAGCTTTAAAATTTAAGAATGTATTCTGATCGTTAAAAAACGTTTTGAATGAGTCATTTTGCGAGCGATAATTCACATATACTTGTAATGGCAGTTCCCATCCCCGCGGCTGACTGCCCTGCCTGCGTTAAGGAGTGGTCAGACTGTGCGCGGCTGACTGCCCTGCCTGCGTTAAGGAGTGGTCAGACTGTGTGGACAACCGGCTTGCCTGCTTCGCAAACTACGATGCAGTATCAGTATAGTGCTACATTGTCCCCCACTCCCCAGAGGCCGCCAATACTAGATTATCCTCCGTAGACATGACCTTGCCCATTAAGATCTATATCAGTGGAGAGTCTTGCCCTTTCAGACGATAGTAAAATTTAGAGTGACTCAGACTTATTATGTGTGTCTGTGTGTGTGTGTGGGCGGGGGGGTGGGGGTTAGGTGTGATTATTGTGACATCAGAGGCGATAGACTTAAAATTACTATCTTTAATAAATAAGATCATTTACATATGACAATGTAATGATTATTCGTATGATTTGGAACACAGCAGTCACACATTCCTACAATGGAGCACCTTCAAAACCGCTAAAAGTTTCAGTAAAAAAAGAAAAAGAAAAGAAAAGAAAAAAAAAACGCAAAGGCTTACAAGGAGTAGAATAGAGATTAAATTGATATGTTCACAAGATATCCTGACAATAAACTGAATTACAATCCATCTCATACCAAAACAGAAGATACATATTCATTAATATTCAATACATATTCAATACGGAGACATGATTATACTAAATTGGATCTGACACCTGACGGACAAACTTGTTCTCTTCTATGGGTTTGCATTCTTATTTCAAGGCCAAGTGCTGGAATGAAAACACAACACTAAAAAGGACAATAAAACAAAAATTGCTCCTCCTCCTCCTCCTCCTACCTCTTCTTTTTTCTGATTTTCCTTCCTGCCTTTCCTGTTCCGTCTTGTTTTTTGTTCCTATTTTTCTTCTTCATCACTTGTTCACACTCTTCCTCCTCCTCCCATTTTTTACATGTTATCACACGATCATCATAAGGGGAACCACAACATGAACACAACTAAACAATCAAGCGAAAACAAAAATTACAAAATCAAGTACTCAGTTTCCTACTCTTCATATTCCTTCACATTATAAACACCGAGAAGAGACGAATTCAAATTGAAAGATACATAGAAGGGCAGGTATGCCCTTCTAGCTACTAGCAGACTAGCAGAATTTTTGCATAAATGTTTCTCTATTATCCGTCGGGAACTGAACCCAAGTCTCTCCCTTTAGAGGCGACCGTGTGTGTGTGTGTGGGGGGGGGAGCTTGTGTGTGATTATTGCGACATCAGAGACGAGAGATTTAGCATTACTCTCTTTAATACATAAGATAATTTACATGTGACAACGTAATAACTATTCCTATTATTTGGAACACAGCAGTCACACATGAAGATTAAAAAAAAAAATCGTTTAGAGAGAATATCATCTGAAATTATTTGTCTTGAAATGCAGAAATACAGGACAGGGCACAGATGCAGAGAATTTTTATTCAGTCATATGACACTAATAATTTCGTTAATAGACAGGTTTGGTATATAGATATAGAGATGCAAACAGAAATTCCTGCCGGTTTTTATGTTTAAATTTCAGCTTTTTAGAAATTAGCAAAATTGTATTTATTCTGCAAGCAATATAATGCATTTATAATTCTGTTTAAATGTGTATGCGTGAAAACTCTCCTCCAAATAATTTTTAAAGATCCACGTGTTTATAATTTGATATTATTTTTTACAAAACGAAACTGTCCGTCAAATCAGCACCACCTCCACCGCTAGTTGTTATTTTTCTTCTGTGGGGTTAACACATATACTTACTAACTAACCTAACAATTCTGAAAATAGGAGAAATTCAACTCCACAGTTTCGTACTCATAATATTAAGAATATCTTGATGTTGTATAATTATGCTAACAACTGTGTTTAACAATATCATTTAGAATTATTGTGTATTGTTTAAGCTTTCGATTCGTGATCAAGTAGGACACTTTCTCACGACATCCGCAGTGCGATTCTATATTTTGTGCTGATTTGACTTGTGTGCTACGTATATGTAATAAATTTGAATAAGAAAAAAAATAGTAATTGCAATTGCTCAAATGTATTTTGTATAACTCATATAAATTCTAGTCAGTCTGATTTGATGAAACAATGAATGATTATGGAATTTAAATATTTCTGCAAAGAAAGCAAATTGTAACGTAAGGAAGAAGAAAAAAATGTTCATCATTATAGGGAATAACGATTCATATTATTAAACTGTTATATATATTATCTGAAGACTCCAGCTATCATTAGCGTTTCAGTTATCATGTGACGTTTGCAGTCATATTGTTTGCAATAAGGAACACTGAAAACCAATCGTGCAAAGTATTGCGGGCAGAAATATCAAAACAGCCTACATGCATTAAAGGCATTGTCACTCCACCTTGCAACTATCTCGACTTACAGGTATTTCTTTGCTACCAGTATTGTCATAAACGTCACTATACATGGGAATCCTAATGAAGGATATTAATATTGCATTTATGACATTTACCGTTGAGAGTTGATTTTTCAGAATTAGAATGAAAACAAAACAAACAAGGGACACAGTAAAGTATTGGGAATAACCACAAGCACAAATATTATCAAAGGACACAATACACAGAAATATGTTTATACCTACACAGTTTTATTCTATTGATCAATTAAATTAGTTCCTATTGTGTAGTTACCTCCCAAGGATCGTTTCAGTCCATCCATATATTTTTCCTGTTGCTCTCCCCTCACTCTTTTTCCTTCCACTCATCCTGTTACACACATCTTCTAGGCTTTCTCTCCTCATGACGTACCCTAAGAAGCTGCCTTTTTCTGATTTATTTATTTATTTATTATTATTATATATATATATATTTTTTTTCTTATGATCTCCCCTTTTGTTCTAATCCTTTCCCAAACTCCTGTTGTTTGTCTGTTTCGCTCTCCATGGGATATTCAAGATTCTTCTCCAGTACCACATTTCAAACGCCTCTGGCTTTCTGTAGTTTTGCTCGCTGTCCAAGTTTCAGCCCCACATAACTCTCATCATTGTAATTACCAATTTTGCTACTGATGTTTTCTTTTGATCCGTTTCATATTTTCTTCCTAGGTAAAAAAGGTAACTTTTTTTTAATGGTTATTTTGCATCTTGGAACTATTTTCTATTTATATAATTTGCCAATACAACTAGTTAAATCTCTAGTCTTTTGACACTTCTCTCTAATTTATTATTGCGCCACCCGGCAGTCATCAGTCTTATCTGTCTGACAACTTTTAATCATTGTAGTCTGATTACCGTTTTTTGGTAGTTGTTTTCTGTAGTTTCACTTTTCCGGTTATTGCTGTTAGTTATCAATAAGATTTTTATTCATTTATATTATCGTTATCATATAAAAAATAATGACAATGATAGTAATATTATATTAATAATAAGTTATGATATTCATAATCTTGATGTTATCAGTGATTCATGGTAACGGTATTAACGACATGAATAAAGTAGTAGTTCTCCTTATCTTGACACTTTAAGATATTTCTCTTTCTAAACAACGTTTTATTATATGGGCACATTAAGGGATATAAGGATACAAGGAGATAATCTTGCATGAAAAAAAAACTCTCTCTTTCTCTTAGTTTCCGTCGGGGATTGAACCCGAGTCTGTCGCTTTAGAGGCGACCGTGCTAACCATTACACCACAGAGACTTGTCAAGGAGCGATTAATTTTACTTTATTTATATTTTGGCTTTTAGGTAATTATTTTTGTGTTTATGTACATACCCACGGGTATCATCATCAATAACGGAATGCTCATGTTTGAGCAGCCGTGGACCTCTCCACCATCCTTCGCCACTAAACTCGATCTTACGTTTTTCTTTCCACTTGTACCATCGACAACCCGCAAATATCTTTGATATTGTCGCTCAGTCTTGTCTTCGGTTTGCCTCTTCCTCTGTTTCCTATCACCATCCCTGTCAGCAAGTTTTTCTCAATACTTTTACTTCTCATCACATGACCAATAAACTTTAATTTCCTTTTGTTCAAGATGTCCAACAGCCGGTCCCCACAATTTATTTTTCTCAGCACTTCATCATTCGTCTTCTTCTCTGTCCAGCTAATACGCAGTACTCGTCTGTAACACCACATTTCAAAACTATTGATCTTTTTCTTGTCTATCTACTTCAGCACCCAACACTCAGAACCATATGATGCATACCCACAGGTATACTCTTCCCAAATAGTCTCTACGTCTTTGCCTAACTATTAATTTTTCTATAAGTTTAGTACACAAACGCCATGACGTGTGTTTGTTAAAAAGGAACACAACAGAAAACCCTTTTTATAAATATTATAGCGGTGTGTTCGGATTAATGGAAACTGGGAAATAATTAAAAACAGTAAAAGTAAACTAGTGGTCTATTATATTTATATTTGTCCAATCCCCAAAATGTATATAAAATTACCATTCTTTTTACATCAGTCTTTTCTTGGCTCCTCTAGAAACCTTTGTTTTGTTATAAATTTTACATCATAAATAATACATTTTCAAATGATAAATATAAATGGATAGATCTACATTAATGAATTGCCATGACATTATCATAAACTTCTTCAATGCATATTTCAAATAATACTCGAATCATAATAACCAAATTCAACGAATTGAGAGAGAGAGAGAGAGAGAGAAAGAGAGAGAGAGAAGGAAATGGATCAAGAAAAAAAAATCTAGTGGAGGCCGAAAATAATAGATTCATAAGAAGGTAGTGTAAATTGAAATATAAAGAAGATATTCTGATAATAAAGTGAATTGTAACAATCCATCTCATACTACAAGATACAAATTCACTAAAAATATGGTTAACAATAATAATAGTAATTTTCTATAATTTTCCGGCACCTACAATGTCTAGTATACTTACCGTAGAAAGATGATTCTGGACCAAAAGTAGCCTCCACCTTAATTTACAAAACCTTATTATTAATTAAAGTGACAACAGAAAAAAAAAACTATACAAATATCGAAAATATCATTATTTTGCTTCACATTGTAAATCCCGAAAAAAGCTTATTGTATAGGTATATTAATGTATATAAAGATACAAGATATTAAAAAGAAAGAAAGAAAAAAAAATCTCTCTCTCTAGTCTCCGTCGGGAATTGAACCTGATTCTGTCGCTTTAGAGGCGACCGTGCTAACCATTACACCACAGAGACTTGAGTGACCTTATATGATTTTATTCAATTTATATTTTGACTTTTGGGTGCTTACTTGCATTGCATGAATATGGGTGTGTGCGTGCAGGGAACATAAAGTCGTCGTCTTCTTTTTTATAGCTATCTAGATGAGTGTATTGGGGTTAATGTAAAGTACTTACAGAGTTAAGTAAACAAATGAAAATATCTGTGAATTAGTTTTTGCTTAAACATATCAGTGATATAATTCTTAAAGTCGTTAAGACAAAAAGCTCCCATGATTATACTAAATGGGATCTGACTGGTGACATACTTAGGTGTTTTCTCTTCTATACTTTCGTATTTAACATCTGAAGTAGGTAAAATGGATCGAAGGAACAACACTAAACAAGACAAAAAAAACTAAGGTTGTTTCTCCTGCTTCTACCTCTTTGTTTTCGATTTTCTTTCCTCTTCCTTTCATGCTCCATCTTATCCCCCCCCTTTTTTTTCTTCATCATCTGTTCTTCCTCTTCCTCCTATTCCTTTGCTTATGTTATCAATACAATCATGAAAATTATCTAAATTATAAACGTGCACGTGAACACTACCAAATAAGCAAGCAAAAACAAAAATTGCAAAATCACATGCTCCTTCCTCTTCATACTCCTTCACATTGCAACCATTGGAGAAATACAAACGGAAATCCTTGCACTGAAACGTTCTTCTTTCTAGTCAAGCCAAGTTTGTTGCTTCAGAGGCGACCGTACAAATCAGTACAATACGTTATTTTGATTTATTTTACTAAATTTTACGTGCGTGCGGTGTTGTGTGTGACTGTTGCAACGAGAGAGAGAGAGAGAGAGAAACAGAAACAGAAAAAAAAAAATTACCTTGAATTACAGTATTAGTAAAGTAATTCGCAAAGTGAGATTGGAATATATAAAATTGATATCCCAATAAGCAGTTTCTGATGTAATCAAGAACAGAGTATTTCAATGAAAAACGAATTTCAACAGTTACTTATTTAGATTTGTTCTGGTTAACTTCATCTACTTGCCAGAACGAATGAGGTGATTCCAGAGAGGATGAATCGGTCATATTAAGATTATTTATCGCATGGCTTCTCGTATGTCAAAAAAGAATTCTGTGCTCTACACACAGATATAGGAAGAGAGAGATTGAGACTGAGAAAGAAAGATAGAAAAATACAGAAACTGAGATGAAGAAAGAGAAAAAGAGAGATAGGGAGGGAGAAACACAGGAGAGGTCGGTTGAAGAGGCGGGAAAGATTTCATATAATCCTTACTATTGCTTTTCTTTGTGCTTGTACATCTACATACAATATTAATGAATATTTTCGTTAATATACAGGCGGGTTGTTAAATAGATACAGATATGCAGTCAGAAATTTTTACACACAATTGTCTTACACTCCTTGGCCTTGGTCTAGGATTGAATATAAGACCATCGCTTTTTATATCTAAATATTAACCTTTTAGACATTGCTAGTATATTGCTTATTATATAAGTAATATTACTAATTGTCACGATAATTACAGTTAATTAACGTAACCGTATATAGATAAATATAATTCTCCTATATACAGAAGTATAAACACTAGCGAATGAGAGGTGTGACTGCTGAATGGAAGATTAGGTAGTAATGCTTGTTCGCATATGCAAATATTCCCGCTACTATTAGCTGTAGCAGGTGACTTAGGCCTAACATGCCGTAAGGTAAAGAGATCACTGGTCACCACCGGATGAAAAGGACGTGCTCTCGACCTGTTTTAGCCGCTATTTCCTTGAAGAAACCAACTTAAGATTTAAAACTAACAGACTTCATTTTCTCATCTGATAGTTATAACAACATGAAAGTGCTGAACAGAGAAGACTAAATTTGACGTGCATGCGAATAGTGAGTGCGACAGTGAAATGACTCAAA
>NW_023658351.1:35073-45981 GCF_015228065.2 Penaeus monodon
TTTAGATTTGTTCTGAAGTATTTCAATGAAAAACGAATTTCAACAGTTACTTATTTAGATTTGTTCTGGTTAACTTCATCTACTTGCCAGAACGAATGAGGTGATTCCAGAGAGGATGAATCGGTCATATTAAGATTATTTATCGCATGGCTTCTCGTATGTCAAAAAAGAATTCTGTGCTCTACACACAGATATAGGAAGAGAGAGATTGAGACTGAGAAAGAAAGATAGAAAAATACAGAAACTGAGATGAAGAAAGAGAAAAAGAGAGATAGGGAGGGAGAAACACAGGAGAGGTCGGTTGAAGAGGCGGGAAAGATTTCATATAATCCCTTACTATTGCTTTTCTTTGTGCTTGTACATCTACATACAATATTAATGAATATTTTCGTTAATATACAGGCGGGTTGTTAAATAGATACAGATATGCAGTCAGAAATTTTTACACACAATTGTCTTACACTCCTTGGCCTTGGTCTAGGATTGAATATAAGACCATCGCTTTTTATATCTAAATATTAACCTTTTAGACATTGCTAGTATATTGCTTATTATATAAGTAATATTACTAATTGTCACGATAATTACAGTTAATTAACGTAACCGTATATAGATAAATATAATTCTCCTATATACAGAAGTATAAACACTAGCGAATGAGAGGTGTGACTGCTGAATGGAAGATTAGGTAGTAATGCTTGTTCGCATATGCAAATATTCCCGCTACTATTGGCTGTAGCAGGTGACTTAGGCCTAACATGCCGTAAGGTAAAGAGATCACTGTTCACCACCGGCTGAAAAGGACGTGCTCTCGACCCTTGTTTTAGCCGCTATTTCCTTGGAAAGAAACCAACTTTGAAGATTTATAAACTTAACAGACTTCATTTTCTCATCTGATAAGTTATAAACAACATGAAAGTGCTGAACAGAGAAGACTAAAGTATTGAACGTGCAGTGCGAAATACGTGAGTGCGGACAGTGAAATGACTCGGTGAAATGACTATTGGTGAAGTGACTGGGTTAGTGCTGTTAATCTAGTATTAGGATTAGCCTGTAATGCGAAAGGTGAGTGAGTGGGTGAATGGGTAGGGCATCATTCATTGAACAATGTATTGTGTGCCAAGTGAATAATAAACAATAACAAGTGAAGTTATTCCCCGCATTTATGTCTCCATTATTTCTATCAGTGGCTCGCAGTTTCCCTTCTCAATAAACGAGAATAAAACTAGAAGAAAGTAATATTACCGACCTTAAAATAAACTTAAGTAAGTAGTATTGCAATCACACTAATAATATGGAAAGTAATACATATAATAATTTCATGAAACAAACGTAATTGCTCATGAAACAAACACTTATCTCGAGTGATAAAAAAATATTCCGTAATAATGGATTGCATATGAAATAACTAAATTCCTCGAATATAAATGAAAAATATGAATTCCATAAATAATACTCAGAATATAGATAATTTATTGAGTAAAGTGTGACAATGGCGCCCAACGTGGGGCCACTGATTATTAAGTAGAGTAAATGTGCTTGCATATAAGCAGAATGGAATTACGTCGGTATCCACCTTTGTAATTTTTGACTCGTTACATTCCACGGTAGAGTTACAAGCATTTGCTTTCCTTTGTGATATAGGGGACGTGTTAATATTTTTCTCTTGCACACATTTCATTCATTCCATCATTAGCTAGATATCAGTGGCACAGACGAACCAATATTATGAACAATAATTAAATGACCAAGAACCAAGAACTCGTTCGTACGCTGCACTTGTGATTCAATAGCACTAATTGTTTGCACGAACAGAACTGAAAGTTAATTATCAAGAAATGGATTTAGCGGTACTGAAGCAGGAGGCTGCAGACCTGGGATTGACTGATCCTCGTGATATTGCTAAGTATGTGCAGGACCAGCAACGAGACCTGCGGGCGGAGCGCAGAGAGCGGGAGGATCGCGAACGCGAGTTTGCGGCCGCCCAGGCGATGCGGGAGCACGAGATTCAGATGGCGGAGTTAAATTTTAAGCATAAGATAGAGGTCCTTAAAGCTACGCCGCCCCCGCCCGTGGCTCCTCCCAAGACGAAGTTGCCGATGTTTCCTGACGACGCAGACCAGGTCGAAGCTTATTTCCTCGTACTCGAAAGGGTCGCCGCCGATCACGGGTGGGACGAGAAAACGATGTTTCTGCAGCTCGTAACCCGCCTCCAGGGTCACAGCCTAGATGTTTATCACCGCACCGAAATAGAAGGTAATTTGACGTACAGTGAATTAAAGGAGGCTCTGCTGAGTGCTTACGCTATTAGCCTCGAGCAGGCTCGTTGCAGGTTCCAGGAAGCTCACCTTGACGAGCGGGAGACCTGCAGGCTTTTCATCACTCGCCTCTCTCATCTCTTCAAGACTTGGCATCGACTGAGTAATTTACCTGATACCAAGGAAGGTATCCTGGAGCTCATTCTGGTTACTCAGCTGCTATCTTCGCTGCCCAAAGGATTGCGAGCTCAGCTGAGAAGGAATAAAGTTACTAGCCTGGCGGAGACTGCGGACATAGCAGATGGCTGGTTCTCTGCTTATGGCTACAACTACAGGGTCAAGAAAGAGTGCGACCGAAGGCAAGAGTCAAAGAAACCTGCTATGAGAAGTGTCGGTGATCGCAGGGAGGCAAAAACAGAGTTAAAATCTCCTGAAACTGCAAAATCACAGCCGGGAGAACACAAGCACCAGCCTTTCAATATGCCACGGAAAGGAGGTGAGAAGAAGCCGTTCTACCAGTCCGGTCACTTGGCTACAGTGAACAGTGTCCCGGAAAAGGAGGAGCCCCAGGTACATGTGTCTGGCCTGGCACTTGGCCACCACGTACTCTGTGCATGCTCTCCTCTTCCCTTGCCTTCAGCAGCCAACAAGAGATTGTCTACTGCAGAGGGCTTAGTCCAGGGTCGCAGAGCAGTTATCATGCGAGACTCTGGGTCCACAGGATGTGTAGTTAAAAAAAGGTATGTAAAAAGAAAGGATTATACTGGCAAAACCGTTCGTGTTACAATGATTGATGGTTCACAAATAGTGGTGAATGAGGCAAAGGTTTTCTGCCAGTCCCCTTACTTTACAGGCACTGTGACTGCTGCTGTCATGGATAACCCCGCCTTCGATTTTGTCTTGGGCAACGTGCCTGGAGCTTCTCTGGTCCCGGCAAAAGAGGTCCAGACGCAGACACAGGTGGAAGGAGGCAAGGACGCGATGACTCAAACTACAGAGGAGAGTGAACCTGCTGCACAAGATGTCACCCCTATGTCAGAATCCCCTGGTGTTCACGATGTACCGATCATATCTGCAGGCATTATAGATCATACCAGTGCTGCTGTCACTACGAGAGCTGCTGCACGTCGCTCTGAGATCAGCACACGGCTGGCAAGTCCACAAGGTCTGGAAGCTTTATTAAAAGGCGAGGACATAGCTGAGCAGCAGAAGAATGATGCCACCCTCTCCAAACTACATGAATACGCTGAGCAACGACATGTTCGCCTCTACAAAGGAATAAAGACGGACTTTATATGGCAGAACAACAGACTTTACCGACGAACTACTTTGCCGAGGGGTGAGGTGAAGCTGCAGTTCGTTGTTCCAGCTGGATGCCGCCAACAAGTCTTCAAGTTGGGGCATCACTCGCTCCTCGGAGGTCACATGGGGGCAGCCAAAACTCTCGCCCGAATACAAACCACCATGTTCTGGCCTGGAATGGGAGCTGAAATCTTAAGACTCGCCCGTTCCTGTGACATATGTCAGAAGACAACGGACAAGGGACGCAATACTGCGGCACCCCTACAGCCACTTCCTGTGATTTCGGAACCGTTCTCTCGGGTGGCTGTCGATATTGTGGGTCCCATTACACCTTGTGCTGACGATAAATCGAAGTACATCCTTACAATCGTTGATTTTGCAACAAGATGGCCAGAAGCTGTTGCTTTGAAGAACATAGAGGCTGCCACAGTTGCAGAAGCTCTCTTTGGTGTGTTCTGCAGAATTGGCATACCCAGGGAAGTACTGAGCGACAGAGGCACACAGTTTACATCAGGCATGATGGAAGAGACCTGGAAACTCCTGTCAGTAAAGGGGATGAGAACTACACCATACCACCCAGAAGGAAATGGACTTTGTGAGCGATTTAATGGCACACTAAAGAAAATGCTAAAACGCATGGCAGCAGACCAGCCTCGGGAATGGCCTCGCCTCTTGGCACCGCTGCTGTTTGCCTACAGAGAAGCACCACAGAGTTCCTTAAAATTCTCCCCATTTGAGTTGGTGTATGGTAGACCAGTAAGAGGCCCTTTGCAAGTTCTAAGGGAGCTGTGGGACAATACTGAGGATGACCCAGTAATCACCTCCTCTTATCAGTATGTTCTGGATCTGAATGAACGCTTGCATTCTACGTGCGAACTCGCAAAGGAGGAGCTTTTGAAAAGTCAGGTCACTCAGAAGTCCTATTATGACAGGAAAGCTAAGCTTCGTACACTTGATGAAGGAGATCAATGCTTGATATTGTTGCCTACGAGCACAAACAAGCTCTTAGCTCAGTGGAGTGGACCTTATATTATTCTCAAGCGAGTTTCGGACGTTAATTACATCGTAGGAATCGGCCACGAGAAGAAACTTTTCCACATAAACATGATAAAGAAATATTATCCAAGGTCCTCCCCTGTATCTCAGCCTAGCTGTACAACTCGTCAACAAAGGGGTGACAATCGACGTCCAGTGAATGTTCGGCGACGGTCCTCTCCTGATAGCGGTGTGGATAATTTGAAGCATTTTGGGTGTGCGGCAACCGTAATACCTGAGGACTCTGGTTTCTGTCAGCCCTGGACTCCTGAAACTGATTCGAGGGAAGGACCAGAGAGTATTATCATAAACCCGAAGCTAGAGGACCACCATAAGGCAGACCTCCGTGAGATCATTCAGAAGTACCCCGAAATCTTCTCTGATCAACCCCGAGTTGCCAAGGTGGAAGAACATAGAATCATCCTTCGTAATAAAGTGCCAGTGCGCACAAAACCATACCCTATACCTCTGCGGTATGTAGACTTGGTGATCAAAGAGATAAAGAAACTTGAAGCTATTGGCATTATTGAACCGTCTAAGAGTGCGTATTGTTCACCCATAGTTGTGGTTAAGAAGAAAGGAGGAGACATTAGGATCTGCGGGGATTACCGTCGCGTTAACACAGCTACTCAATTCGAGGCGGAACCAATGTCTGATCAACGCCTTATCTTCTCGCGTTTATCTGCTTCTAAATATTTCACGAAACTAGACCTCACAAAAGGATTCTTCCAGATTCCTTTGCATCCAGAAAGCAGGAAGATAACAGCTTTCAAAACCCCCTGTGGACTGTATCAATACAAGGTGCTACCCTTTGGATTAACGAACTCTCCCTCAGTCTTCAATCGGTGCATGCGTCAGGTACTTGGAGATATTTCGGGAGTAGAAATCTTTATGGATGACTTACTCATACATACATCAACTTTGGCTGAGCACCAGAAGCTGCTCGACGTAGTTTTCAGTAAATTATCTCTGCATCGAATGACCTTAAAGCCCAGCAAGTGTGAGATAGCCTTCACACGGACACACTTCCTTGGCCACACCGTTGGAGATGGCAAATGCGAGTGTCAGCAGGAGAAAATACAGAAGATTCGCATGGCACCGCGACCCGTAAATCAACACCAGCTTCGTTCTTTCCTCGGCCTCGTTGGGTATTATCGGAGCTTCATTAAAGACTTTACGCAGATTGCTCTTCCGCTATTCAACCTCCTGAAGAAAAACTGCAGCAACAAGATGGTGTGGGGTGCAGAGCAGGAGAAATCCTTCGCTACACTAAAGGAAACCTTGTGTTCTGAACCTATTCTCCGACTTCCATCCAAAGATAAACCGTTTACTTTGCGGACAGACGCATCGGGAGGTGTTGGAGCAATCCTTTTGCAAGAGTTTGATGGCAGATTGTTCCCCGTCGCTTACCACAGCCGTAGACTCTCCAAAGCTGAGTGCAATTATTCGACTGTTGAACGAGAGCTGCTAGCTGTTATAGAGGGGATTCACAAGTTTTATTACTACTTGTGTGGTGCTAAATTCACTTTGGAAACAGACCACATGCCTCTCTCGCAGCTCAAACGATCCAAGACCGCCAATGCGCGCCTGATGCGCTGGGGTCTCTACCTTCAGCAATTTGAGTTCACTATCCGCTATATAAGAGGAACTGAGAACGTAGGAGCTGATCTACTCTCAAGGCTGATCAGCGGAAGCAGCAGTGACCTTGAGGACAGTCGACCTGAAACGTCTCGCAACCCGGGACCTCAACTACAATATCATGAAGCGGAGGTGGAGCATCAACTGCAGAAGAATCTTCATTCCCGGGAAGGTGCGAAGCAGAATCAATGACTTGATTATAAAGGAAGTATAGTTCTAAATTCTTTTTTTTTTTGAAACACAAACTTGAAATACGTGGGATATCTACATTGCATGTATGCATATAATCGACTAATTATTAACTTGCTACTGGTATTACCATGATATAAATTCAATTTTGTGCTTCATTTATAAAGGTGGAAGATAAAAATGTAAACATCCTATAGATGTTTTATATATTTTTCTCAACTTTCAGCTGAGGTTCGAAACCTGTACTACTTGACTCCTGCGCAGGTTATCACTTCAGAATCTAACCTTGAAGGAGAGAAGCTATCACTTCAAGTGGATTTTTTTTTCTCGTCTTAGTTAAATTAGCTAACAAGAAGATATCTTTAGTTGGAGCGTATACTTTTGGTGGGGGTAATGTCACGATAATTACAGTTAATTAACGTAACCGTATATAGATAAATATAATTCTCCTATATACAGAAGTATAAACACTAGCGAATGAGAGGTGTGACTGCTGAATGGAAGATTAGGTAGTAATGCTTGTTCGCATATGCAAATATTCCCGCTACTATTGGCTGTAGCAGGTGACTTAGGCCTAACATGCCGTAAGGTAAAGAGATCACTGTTCACCACCGGCTGAAAAGGACGTGCTCTCGACCCTTGTTTTAGCCGCTATTTCCTTGGAAAGAAACCAACTTTGAAGATTTATAAACTTAACAGACTTCATTTTCTCATCTGATAAGTTATAAACAACATGAAAGTGCTGAACAGAGAAGACTAAAGTATTGAACGTGCAGTGCGAAATACGTGAGTGCGGACAGTGAAATGACTCGGTGAAATGACTATTGGTGAAGTGACTGGGTTAGTGCTGTTAATCTAGTATTAGGATTAGCCTGTAATGCGAAAGGTGAGTGAGTGGGGTGAATGGGTAGGGCATCATTCATTGAACAATGTATTGTGTGCCAAGTGAATAATAAACAATAACAAGTGAAGTTATTCCCCGCATTTATGTCTCCATTATTTCTATCAGTGGCTCGCAGTTTCCCTTCTCAATAAACGAGAATAAAACTAGAAGAAAGTAATATTACCGACCTTAAAATAAACTTAAGTAAGTAGTATTGCAATCACACTAATAATATGGAAAGTAATACATATAATAATTTCATGAAACAAACGTAATTGCTCATGAAACAAACACTTATCTCGAGTGATAAAAAAATATTCCGTAATAATGGATTGCATATGAAATAACTAAATTCCTCGAATATAAATGAAAAATATGAATTCCATAAATAATACTCAGAATATAGATAATTTATTGAGTAAAGTGTGACACTAATATCATAATTAATAGTACAAATTTCATAAACAAAATTGCTTACGGCATGTTAACTTGTTAGCTTCCAATTTTTTTTTTCTGGCATTTTTTTTTGTACTCTCAACATGAGGGATATCTTGAGAATTGTATTAATAAAGTATACTCACGCTAATAATGGTGTTCACCAATATATTCCTGTTAGAATAATTCTTGTTTTTATCAAAGTGTTTCATTTATTTTTCAAAAATGTATTTGCTGACTTCCTAATGCCACATTACCTTCAGAAGAACATGAATTAGGGAGATGAAACCAGTCTGGAGGGAATCCAAGATAAAATATCTTTTGATGTTCTGCTGAATGTTTTCACCGTGAGGGAGAGATTACCTCCTTGGTAATATTTGAGTAATCGCCTAAGGATTTCTTTTATTCAGTCAAGCATAAAGAAAGAGTGAGTGAGTGAGTGAGAGAGAGAGAGAGAGAGAGAGAGAGAGAGAGATAATGTGTGTGTGTGTGTGTGTGTTCGAGTGAATGTGTACGAGTGAGTGTGAGTGTGAGTGTGAGTGTGAGTGTGAGTGTGAGTGTGAGTGTGTGTGTGTGTGTGTGTGTGTGTGTGTGTGTGTGAATGAGTGTGGGTGTGAATGAGTGTGGGTGTGAATGAGTGTGGGTGTGAATGAGTGTGGGTGTGAATGAGTGTGGGTGTGAATGAGTGTGGGTGTGAATGAGTGTGGGTGTGAATGAGTGTGGGTGTGAATGAGTGTGGGTGTGAATGAGTGTGGGTGTGAATGAGTGTGGGTGTGAATGAGTGTGGGTGTGAATGAGTGTGGGTGTGAGTGTGAGTGTGTGTGTGTGTGTGTGAGAGAAAGTGTGAGTGAGTGTGTGTAATTACACACACATACATGTCTATGTGTGTGTAACTGTTGTGACATCAGAAAGAGAAAGAGAGTGAGAGTAAATATAATTTGAAAAACATCGATCGACATCATAGTTTACCAAAATGTGTGAGCCGGATCCAGTTGGGTATGAATTCTAAGAATATAATAATAGTTTCTCGTGTATCGAAAGAAAAGGATTCTATACTATACAAACACAAACAGATAAATGGAAAGATAGGTAGAGGTACAGGAGAGGTTGGTCATAAAGGCAGGGAAAATGTTTATATGCGTTATTGCAATCATTTTAACAAATAATTTCGTCATTAAAAAGAAGGGTTGTTAAGAAGATATAGATATGCAATAAAAAAATCCTACATAAAATTGTCTTATCCTCTTTGGCCTCTGAAAACGAGTCAGTTACATTTTGTGTCAATTTTTCTACTTTTTTTAGAAACATGTTTATATATTGCTAATTATATAGCAACGAAACACATACTTTTATGTGAATGTATATATGTATAAATTCTCCTCCAAATAGTCTCTGAGATTAACACGTTTATACTCACATGTTTTTACAAGAATCATAAACGAAGCTTCAAGCTAAATCAATAGCTACCGCTAGATATCTTTCGATTTTGGGATGATTAAGTGATATAGTTATTATGAAACTAGGATCCTAATAATTCTGAAAATTAGCGAAAGTCAACTTCTTTTTCTCTTGACTCTTGTACTCCTATTATTAGGAATATCTTGAGAATTGCCTTAGTTGTTAACATTCCAAACCTCAACAACGCTATCAGAGTATATGCACACTAGTAACACATTCCTCTTAAAATAATTTTTGCTTTTAATGATATTTACACAAAAAATTCAGTCACTCCCGACTCTCTCACATTCGCGTTCAAGTAGGACAGCTTCCACGTAACAGCTAGTTTACGGCTCTAAATTAAACGTTGTATACAGGAACCTTAGAAGCAAACTTGTATGAATTCATTTGTAAATGCATAAAATGAGGTTGTACAAATTAAACCGTTCAATTATTGAACTTTAAAAACAACCGGTTTTGATGGAATGAAGAATAAACGTTCTAATTATTGGGACACGAAATTTGGGGATTTTTATGGAGTAGATTGGAACGTAAGAGAGGGTAGAAATCACACAAGCCTTCTTGATAACCGCAGTGGTGTGAATAACAATAATTCGTGTCATAAACTATATGTATTCTGTTAACGAAAGACTCCAGCTATCATGTTAATTTTACAGTATTTCACTATATATTTGCGTATGTTATTCTAGCAATCATATGGTGTTTTACTTACACTAGACAACTCAAAGTTTGCTTGTGACCATTAAAATCACTGTGATTCCAGTTTATCTCGACAATTCATGAAACATAAGCTTTTGTCTAATTAAAATATAGCTTTATTATAACTCTGAGATTGAAAAAGCTATGTTATCTACCCGCCAAGATAAAATACCCTTTCCTAAGAATTTGACGAGCAGAGGATAAAGCAGATAGCTTATATATTACAATATTTCTCTCGGTTACTTTTTTTTTCTATGTATAAGCACTGTCCATACCTATATAAAGTCTCTCCTAGTAAGATTTTCCATACTTCTAAGTCATATCTTAATCAGCAAAACGCAATGATCACAGATTTTTCGCTCTAGGCATATTAGCGTATTAATTTTCACGATATTTTTCTCTTTCTTCATCTCAGTTTCTGTATTTATCTTTCTCTCTCAGTCTCAGTCTCTCTCTTTCTATATCTGTGTGTAGAGCACAAAATTCTGTTTTGACATACGAGAAGCCATGCGATAAATAATCTTAATATGACCGATTCATCCTCTCTGGAATCACCTCATTCGTTCTGGCAAGTAGATGAAGTTAACCAGAACAAATCTAAATAAGTATTCCTAACTGTTGAAATTCGTTTTTCATTGAAATACTCTGTTCTTGATTACATCAGAAACTGCTTATTGGGATATCAATTTTATATATTCCAATCTCACTTTGCGAATTACTTTACTAATACTGTAATCTAAGATAAATTGTTTTTATTCTGTTTACCAAAACTCAATTTATTCTCGATTGTTATTCCTTCTAATGGAATTCCAAATATTTACGGATTACATCTAATACACCGATAGGCTGAAACAGAAACTTTTGTCTGTTTAAGGTGCTACATTGTAAGAAAGACTGCTTGTGGATCGGTGTTTGTGTTTCAGTAAATATCAATATAATCATTACACTATCCTCTCTCTCTCGTTGCAACAGTCACACACAACACCGCACGCACGTAAAATTTAGTAAAAT
>NW_023658351.1:46081-86847 GCF_015228065.2 Penaeus monodon
TGGGTGTAAACGGGCCCGTGCGGGACTTCTGAACGAAGGCTGCTCGAGGTAATACCCGACCCAGCAAGCCCCTTAAATTCATGTACCAAATTACCTTCTATTTCGGTGCGGTGATAACATCTAGGCTGTGACCCTGGAGCGGGTTAGAGCGCAGAACTCGTTTTCTCGTCCCACCGTGATCGCGCGACCCTTCATACGAGGAAATAGCTTCGCCCGGGTCTGCGTCGTCGGGAAAACATGGGCAACTTGTCTTGGGAGGAGCCGGCGGGGCGGCGTAGCTTTAAGGACTCTATTTATGCTTAAATTTAACCTCCGCCATCTGAATCTCGTGCTCCCGCATCGCCTGGCGGCCGAAAAAACTGGGCGTTCGCGATCCCCCCCGCTCTTTTGCGCTCCGCCCGCAGGTCTCGTTGCTGGTCCTGCACATACTTAGCAATATCACGAGGTCAGTCAACCCCAGGTCCTGCAGCCTCCTGCTTCAGTACCGCTAAATCCATTTCTTGATAATTAACTTTCATTCTTTTTCGTGCAAACAATTAGTGCTATTGAATCACAAGTTGCAGCGTAACGAACGAGTTTTTGGTTCTTGGTCATTTTATTATTGTTCATAATATTGGTTCGCCCTGTGCCACTGATATCTAGCTAATGATGGAATGAATGAAATGTGTGCAAGAGAAAAATATTAACACGTCCCTATATCACAAAGGAAAGCAAATGCTTGTAACTCTACCGTGGAATGGTTAAACGAGTCAAAAATACAAAGGTGGATACCGAGAAATTTCCCATTCTGCTTATATGCAAGCACATTTACTCTACTTAATAATCATGGCCCCACGTTGGGCGCCATTGTCACACTTTACTCAATAATTATCTATATTCTGAGTTTTTATTTATGGAATTCATATTTTTCATTTATATTCGAGGAATTTAGTTATTTCATATGCAATCCATTATTAGGGAAATTTATTTTTTTATCACTCGGATAAGTGTTTGTTTCATGAGCAATTACGTTTTGTTTCATGAAATTATTATATGTATTACTTTCCATATTATTATTTTGATTGCAATACTACTTACTTAAGTTTATTTTAAGGTCGGTAATATTACTTTCTTCTAGTTTTTTTCTCGTTTATTGAGAAGGGAAAAATGCGAGCCACTTTATAGAAATAATGGAGACATAAATTTCGGGGAATAACTTCACTTTATTGTTTATATTTACTTGGCACACAATACATTGTTCAATGAATGATGCCCTACCCATTTCCCCCCCTCACTCACCTTCGCATTTCAGGCTAATCCTAATACTAGATTAACAGCACTAACCCAGTCACTTCACCAATAGTCTTTCACCGAGTCATTTCACTGTCCGCACCACGTATTTTCGCACTGCACGTTCAATACTTTAGTCTTCTCTGTTCAGCCTTTCATGTTGTTTATAACTTATCAGATGAGAAAATGGAAGTCTGTTAAGTTTATAAAACTTCAAAGTTGGTTTCTTTCCAAGGAAATAGCGGCTAAAACAAGGGTCGAGAGCACGTCCTTTTCAGCCGGTTGGTGAACAGTGATCTCTTTACCTTACGGATGTTTTGGCCTAAGCACCTGCTACAGCCAATAGTAGCGGGAATTATTTGCATATGCGAACAAGCATTACTACCTAATCTTCCATTCAGCAGTCACACCCCTCATTCGCTAGTGTTTTTTACTTCTGTATATTTTGGAGAATTATATTTATCTATATACGGTTACGTTAATTAACTGTAATTATCGTGACAATTAGTAATATTACTTATATAATAAGCAATATACTAGCAATGTCTAAAAGGTTAATATTTAGATATAAAAAGCGATGGTCTTATATTCAATCCTAGACCAAGGCCAAGGAGTGTAAGACAATTGTGTGTAAAAATTTCTGACTGCATATCTGTATCTATTTAACAACCCGCCTGTATATTAACGAAAATATTCATTAATATTGTATGTAGATGTACAAGCACAAAGAAAAGCAATAGTAAGGGATTATATGAAATCTTTCCCGCCTCTTCAACCGACCTCTCCTGTGTTTCTCCCTCCCTATCTCTCTTTTTCTCTTTCTTCATCTCAGTTTCTGTATTTTTCTATCTTTCTTTCTCAGTCTCAATCTCTCTCTTCCTATATCTGTGTGTAGAGCACAGAATTCTTTTTTGACATACGAGAAGCCATGCGATAAATAATCTTAAATATGACCGATTCATCCTCTCTGGAATCACCTCATTCGTTCTGGCAAGTAGATGAAGTTAACCAGAACAAATCTAAATAAGTAACTGTTGAAATTCGTTTTTCATTGAAATACTCTGTTCTTGATTACATCAGAAACTGCTTATTGGGATATCAATTTTATATATTCCAATCTCACTTTGCGAATTACTTTACTAATACTGTAATTCAAGGTAATTTTTTTTTTTCTGTTTCTGTTTCTCTCTCTCTCTCTCTCTCGTTGCAACAGTCACACACAACACCGCACGCACGTAAAATTTAGTAAAATAAATCAAAATAACGTATTGTACTGATTTGTACGGTCGCTTCTGAAGCAACAAACTTGGCTTGACTAGAAAGAACGTTTCAGTGCAAGGATTTCCGTTTGTATTTCTCCAATGGTTGCAATGTGAAGGAGTATGAAGAGGAAGGAGCATGTGATTTTGCAATTTTTGTTTTTGCTTGCTTATTTGGTAGTGTTCACGTGCACGTTTATAATTTAGATAATTTTCATGATTGTATTGATAACATAAGCAAAGGAATAGGAGGAAGAGGAAGAACAGATGATGAAGAAAAAAAAGGGGGGGGATAAGATGGAGCATGAAAGGAAGAGGAAAGAAAATCGAAAACAAAGAGGTAGAAGCAGGAGAAACAACCTTAGTTTTTTTGTCTTGTTTAGTGTTGTTCCTTCGATCCATTTTACCTACTTCAGATGTTAAATACGAAAGTATAGAAGAGAAAACACCTAAGTATGTCACCAGTCAGATCCCATTTAGTATAATCATGGGAGCTTTTTGTCTTAACGACTTTAAGAATTATATCACTGATATGTTTAAGCAAAAACTAATTCACAGATATTTTCATTTGTTTACTTAACTCTGTAAGTACTTTACATTAACCCCAATACACTCATCTAGATAGCTATAAAAAAGAAGACGACGACTTTATGTTCCCTGCACGCACACACCCATATTCATGCAATGCAAGTAAGCACCCAAAAGTCAAAATATAAATTGAATAAAATCATATAAGGTCACTCAAGTCTCTGTGGTGTAATGGTTAGCACGGTCGCCTCTAAAGCGACAGAATCAGGTTCAATTCCCGACGGAGACTAGAGAGAGAGATTTTTTTTTTCTTTCTTTCTTTTTAATATCTTGTATCTTTATATACATTAATATACCTATACAATAAGCTTTTTTCGGGATTTACAATGTGAAGCAAAATAATGATATTTTCGATATTTGTATAGTTTTTTTTTTCTGTTGTCACTTTAATTAATAATAAGGTTTTGTAAATTAAGGTGGAGGCTACTTTTGGTCCAGAATCATCTTTCTACGGTAAGTATACTAGACATTGTAGGTGCCGGAAAATTATAGAAAATTACTATTATTATTGTTAACCATATTTTTAGTGAATTTGTATCTTGTAGTATGAGATGGATTGTTACAATTCACTTTATTATCAGAATATCTTCTTTATATTTCAATTTACACTACCTTCTTATGAATCTATTATTTTCGGCCTCCACTAGATTTTTTTTTCTTGATCCATTTCCTTCTCTCTCTCTCTTTCTCTCTCTCTCTCTCTCTCTCAATTCGTTGAATTTGGTTATTATGATTCGAGTATTATTTGAAATATGCATTGAAGAAGTTTATGATAATGTCATGCAATTCATTAATGTAGATCTATCCATTTATATTTATCATTTTGAAAATGTATTATTTATGAGGGTAAAATTTATAACAAACAAGGTTCAAAGAGGACCAAGAAAAGACTGATGTAAAAGAATGGTAATTTTATATACATTTTGTGGATTGGACAAATATAAATATAATAGACCACTAGTTTACTTTTACTGTTTTTTAATTATTTCCCAGTTTCCATTAATCCGAACACACCGCTATAATATTTATAAAAAGGGTTTTCTGCTGTGTTCCTTTTTAACAAACACACGTCATGGTGTTTGTTTACTAACCTTATAGAAACATTAATAGTTAGGCAAAGACGTAGAGACTATTTGGGAAGAGTATACCTGTGGGTATGCATCATATGGTTCTGAGTGTTGGGTGCTGAAGTAGATAGACAAGAAAAAGATCAATAGTTTTGAAATGTGGTGTTACAGACGAGTACTGCGTATTAGCTGGACAGAGAAGAAGACGAATGATGAAGTGCTGAGAAAAATAAATTGTGGGGACCGGCTGTTGGACATCTTGAACAAAAGGAAATTAAAGTTTATTGGTCATGTGATGAGAAGTAAAAGTATTGAGAAAAACTTGCTGACAGGGATGGTGATAGGAAACAGAGGAAGAGGCAAACCGAAGACAAGACTGAGCGACAATATCAAAGATATTTGCGGGTTGTCGATGGTACAAGTGGAAAGAAAAACGTAAGATCGAGTTTAGTGGCGAAGGATGGTGGAGAGGTCCACGGCTGCTCAAACATGAGCATTCCGTTATTGATGATGATACCCGTGGGTTTTGTACAAAAAACACAAAAATAATTACCTAAAAGCCAAAATATAAATAGAGTAAAATTAATTACTCCTTGACAAGTCTCTGTGGTGTAATGGTTAGCACGGTCGCCTCTAAAGCGACAGACTCGGGTTCAATCCCCGACGGAAACTAAGAGAAAGAGAGAGTTTTTTTTTCATGCAAGATTATCTCCTTGTATCCTTATATCCCTTAATGTGCCCATATAATAAAACGTTGTTTAGAAAGAGAAATATCTTATAGTGTCAAGATAAGGAGCACTACTACTTTATTCATGTCGTTAATACCGTTACCATGTATCACTGATAACATCAAGATTATGAATATCATAACTTATTATTAATATAATATTACTATCATTGTCATTATTTTTTATATGATAACGATAATATAAATGAATAATAAAAATCTTATTGATAACTAACAGCAATAATCGGAAAAGTGAAACTACAGAAAACAACTACCAAAAAACGGTAATCAGACTACAATGATTAAAAGTTGTCAGACAGAGATAAGACTGATGACTGCCGGGATGATGTTTTGTGGCGCAACAATAAATTAGAGAGAAGTGTCAAGAGACTAGAGATTTAACTAGTTGTATTGGCAAATTATATAAATAGAAAATAGTTCCAAGATGCAAAATAACCATTAAAAAAAAGTTACCTTTTTTACCTAGGAAGAAAATATGAAACGGATCAAAAGAAAACATCAGTAGCAAAATTGGTAATTACAATGATGAGAGTTATGTGGGGCTGAAACTTGGACAGCGAGCAAAACTACAGAAAGCCAGAGGCGTTTGAAATGTGGTACTGGAGAAGAATCTTGAATATCCCATGGAGAGCGAAACAGACAAACAACAGGAGTTTGGGAAAGGATTAGAACAAAAGGGGAGATCATAAGAAAAAAAATATATATATATATAATAATAATAAATAAATAAATAAATCAGAAAAAGGCAGCTTCTTAGGGTACGTCATGAGAAGAGAAAGCCTAGAAAATGTGTGTAACAGGGTGAGTGGAAGGAAAAAGAGTGAGGGGGAGAGCAACAGGAAAATATATGGATGGACTGAAACGATCCTTGGGAGGTAACTACACAATAGGAACTAATTTAATTGATTAATAGAATAAAACTGTGTAGTTATAAACATATTTCTGTGTATTGTGTCCTTTGATAATATTTGTGCTTGTGATTATTCCCAATACTTTACTGTGTCCCTTGTTTGTTTTGTTTTCATTCTAATTCTGAAAAATCAACTCTCAACGGTAAATGTCATAAATGCAATATTAATATCCTTCATTAGGATTCCCATGTATAGTGACGTTTATGACAATACTGGTAGCAAAGAAATACCTGTAAGTCGAGATAGTTGCAAGGTGGAGTGACAATGCCTTTAATGCATGTAGGCTGTTTTGATATTTCTGCCCACAATACTTTGCACGATTGGTTTTCAGTGTTCCTTATTGCAAACAATATGACTGCAAACGTCACATGATAACCTGAAACGCTAATGATAGCTGGAGTCTTCAGATAATATATATAACAGTTTAATAATATGAATCGTTATTCCCTATAATGATGAACATTTTTTTCTTCTTCCTTACGTTACAATTTGCTTTCTTTGCAGAAATATTTAAATTCCATAATCAATCATTGTTTCATCAAATCAGACTGACTAGAATTTATATGCGATATACAAAATATATTTGATCAATTGCAATTACTATTTTTTTTCTTATTCAAATTTATTACATATACGTAGCACACAAGTCAAATCAGCACAAAATATAGAATCGCACTGCGGATGTCGTGAGAAAGTGTCCTACTTGATCACGAATCGAAAGCTTAAACAATACACAATAATTCTAAATGATATTGTTAAACACAGTTGTTAGCATAATTATACAACATCAAGATATTCTTAATATTATGAGTACGAAACTGTGGAGTTGAATTTCTCCTATTTTCAGAATTGTTAGGTTAGTTAGTAAGTATATGTGTTAACCCCACAGAAGAAAAATAACAACTAGCGGTGGAGGTGGTGCTGATTTGACGGACAGTTTCGTTTTGTAAAAAATAATATCAAATTATAAACACGTGGATCTCAAAAATTATTTGGAGGAGAGTTTTCACGCATACACATTTAAACAGAATTATAAATGCATTATATTGCTTGCAGAATAAATACAATTTTGCTAATTTCTAAAAAGCTGAAATTTAAACATAAAAACCGGCAGGAATTTCTGTTTGCATCTCTATATCTATATACCAAACCTGTCTATTAACGAAATTATTAGTGTCATATGACTGAATAAAAATTCTCTGCATCTGTGCCCTGTCCTGCATTTCTTGCATTTCAAGACAAATAATTTCAGATGATATTCTCTCTAAACGATTTTTTTTTTTAATCTTCATGTGTGACTGCTGTGTTCCAAATAATAGGAATAGTTATTACGTTGTCACATGTAAATTATCTTATGTATTAAAGAGAGTAATGCTAAATCTCTCGTCTCTGATGTCGCAATAATCACACACAAGCTCCCCCCCCCACACACACACACACGGTCGCCTCTAAAGGGAGAGACTTGGGTTCAGTTCCCGACGGATAATAGAGAAACATTTATGCAAAAATTCTGCTAGTCTGCTAGTAGCTAGAAGGGCATACCTGCCCTTCTATGTATCTTTCAATTTGAATTCGTCTCTTCTCGGTGTTTATAATGTGAAGGAATATGAAGAGTAGGAAACTGAGTACTTGATTTTGTAATTTTTGTTTTCGCTTGATTGTTTAGTTGTGTTCATGTTGTGGTTCCCCTTATGATGATCGTGTGATAACATGTAAAAAATGGGAGGAGGAGGAAGAGTGTGAACAAGTGATGAAGAAGAAAAATAGGAACAAAAAACAAGACGGAACAGGAAAGGCAGGAAGGAAAATCAGAAAAAAGAAGAGGTAGGAGGAGGAGGAGGAGGAGCAATTTTTGTTTTATTGTCCTTTTTAGTGTTGTGTTTTCATTCCAGCACTTGGCCTTGAAATAAGAAATGCAAACCCATAGAAGAGAACAAGTTTGTCCGTCAGGTGTCAGATCCAATTTAGTATAATCATGTCTCCGTATTGAATATGTATTGAATATTAATGAATATGTATCTTCTGTTTTGGTATGAGATGGATTGTAATTCAGTTTATTGTCAGGATATCTTGTGAACATATCAATTTAATCTCTATTCTACTCCTTGTAAGCCTTTGCGTTTTTTTTTTCTTTTCTTTTCTTTTTCTTTTTTTACTGAAACTTTTAGCGGTTTTGAAGGTGCTCCATTGTAGGAATGTGTGACTGCTGTGTTCCAAATCATACGAATAATCATTACATTGTCATATGTAAATGATCTTATTTATTAAAGATAGTAATTTTAAGTCTATCGCCTCTGATGTCACAATAATCACACCTAACCCCCACCCCCCCGCCCACACACACACACAGACACACATAATAAGTCTGAGTCACTCTAAATTTTACTATCGTCTGAAAGGGCAAGACTCTCCACTGATATAGATCTTAATGGGCAAGGTCATGTCTACGGAGGATAATCTAGTATTGGCGGCCTCTGGGGAGTGGGGGACAATGTAGCACTATACTGATACTGCATCGTAGTTTGCGAAGCAGGCAAGCCGGTTGTCCACACAGTCTGACCACTCCTTAACGCAGGCAGGGCAGTCAGCCGCGCACAGTCTGACCACTCCTTAACGCAGGCAGGGCAGTCAGCCGCGGGGATGGGAACTGCCATTACAAGTATATGTGAATTATCGCTCGCAAAATGACTCATTCAAAACGTTTTTTAACGATCAGAATACATTCTTAAATTTTAAAGCTCGTTTGTATAATCAATTTTTTGTATATTTGCTTCTTTCATTCTCACTATTCCTTTAGATCACACGATCGTATGTGATAAATGACTTGAATGGAGTGAAGGAAACATGTTAAGAAAAGTGATCATACACATTGTTCTTAACTTTAAGAATTGATATCCACCATCAACGGCGAGTAAGACAGAAAAGAGTGTGTTCGTGCGCAAAGCATGCATGCCGGACGAATAGCCACAATGTGATGAGATCCGGTGCCGGAACAATAACCACGGCGTTAAAAAAGAAACCATAAATAATATTACTGTTTATACCACACTATAAAAGGGATCTGATTGCTGTCAGATTTAAGCTTCTCTTTTATGAGTTCACATTTCTTAGGTAAAGGAAGTAAAGTGGAACGAAGACAAACTAAATAAATACAAAAAAAAAAAAAAAAAAAAAAAAAAAAAAAAAAAAATCCTAGAAAGATATATAGAAGGATGGGTAAGTGAATAGAAAGATGCAAGGAGAAATTCTTGCATAAAAAATTCTCTCTATTTAGATTCCGTCGGGGATGTACAGTCATATATATATATATATATATATATATATATATATATATATATATATATATATATATTGTTACGCCGACCGCCTCGTCCTCTCTCTACCACCAACACAAGGCAGGCTAGGCAGACGGCGTGCTATCCACAGGGTCGTGAACACTGAACGCTCCAAGAGGCACCGAGCACCACAGCCTCCCAGAACACCACGAGAGGAAGCGCCAAGTGGCGAGGCAGGGCACGAAATAAACACAAAATGACAGTCTTTCCTTTATTTACACAAGTTAGTTACTCGTACACTTTTCTATAGGCACAATACAGGGGGGAACACCAGCATGTCACACTGCACGATACAGCTTATAACAGGGCAACACAAAGTATATCGGGTCACAAGGGCACACAAGAGGTCTTTACAGGAGCAGCACCCAACTCTGTCTCTCGGCTTGTTCCTCCGCTCCTCCGCTCACAGCCAGCTGCGTCATGTTTTGCCCAGGTCCCTTCATGTTAACACATGTTTCGCACAGAGACAAAGACCCACTGGCGTAGCAATATATGTGTGTGTGTGTGTGTGTGCGTGTGTTGTGTGTGTGTGTGTGTGTGTGTGTGTGTGTGTGTGTGTGTTGTGTGTGTGTTGTGTGTGTGTGTGTGTGTGTGTGTGTGTGTGTTGTGTGTGTGCATAGTTTCCGGCGACAAATGTGTGTATTTCAACTAATTAAATAATCACTTAATGTTATCAACCTCTCTATATCTTTCTCCTGTACAGTAATCTAATCCTTATCTTGTTCATGACGCTGGTGCTCGTACTGTTCACAGTTTGCTGACATATTTTCAATTGTTTCTTCATTGTCCATATATAATAAAGTTAGTATATGATCACAATTTATCAAAAGATTCATGATTATTAACATGCTTGTTTGCAGTAATCAAAATTCCTCTTTCAATAAAAGCATATTTCTTCTGCTGTTGTTATAATATCCTTAATGTCTGAATTTCTTTTTATAACAAAATGTGTATTAGGTCATCAGTAATGTTATTTATAATTCAAGATGTTTTCCGATAGTTGTAGAATCTAATTAAAATTAATGAAATAGATATTACAAGTTAATGTATACCCATTGTTTGTAAGCGAATTAAATCATGAAAATGAATAATCACATTAAAGCCCATATGATTTCCATTGTGAAGTTTGTCAACTAGTAGCTGATATTACATTTCCTTGATTTTTATTAGAGGAGATTACTTCTTTATCTCTTCATTGGCGTATTTTTCTTTCCTTGCCTTTCCCTCCTCAGTATTTCTCACGCTCTCTCTCTCTCTCTCTCGTAGCGTGTAGATCCCGAAGAACGAGAAGTCATCAGGAAAAGTTTTTTTTTTTTTATTGAAAAAGGAGTGACAAAAAAAAAATCTGCTTTACCCTTTATTAAAATATACATAAAGTTATTTTATATTATTTTATTATCATTTTCCCTCATTTTTTGGTATTATAATTGTTTTGCTAATATCCTTAATTTTATAATAATTATCATTATTTATAATGTTATCATTATTGTTGCTATCAATTAAATTATCTTGTATTTAGAATAACGGCAGAGAGAGGGGGAGGCAGGGATGAATGGGATAGATAGAGAGAGAGAGAGATGAAATGAGCAAGTGAGAGAGAAAACAAGAAAGACAGGATATTTGTCACAACTGCGCGTTAAAAGTGAACTTATTAATATCATGTTCTTTACAGATACCCCTCCATTTCTCTTTCTGGTCACTTTCCATTTGGTAATGTCCAATCACATTGATGCAGACAGTATGCTATAGAGGAAATAACCAAGCAATCCTCCTCATGGATTTCATCGCGAAAAACACTTACGTAGTTCAAAAACACGATTTCCAGGCAAAGCGCTTCTAAGTCTCTACCCGATGAGTTTCCTCAATTAGATTAAGTAAACTGCTAATCCTATCGACAAAGGTGAGATAAGCCTAGAGAGGAAAATGTCAAGATATATTAGCACTTCTTACAGATGCAAGATACCCTATAGCTCGTGGCTGTCGTTCGTTCTCGTTCTCTCTCTCTCTCGTTCTCTCTCGTTCTCTCTCGTTCTCTCTCTCTCTCTCCTCTCTCTCTCTCTCTCTCTCTCTCTCTCTCTCCTCCTCTCTCCTCTCTCTCTCTCTCTCTCTCTCTTCTCTCTCTTTTCTCTCTCTCCTCTCTCTCTCTCTCTCTCTCTCTCTCTCTCTCTCTCTCTCTCTCTCTCTCTCTCTCTCTTTTCTCTCCTCTCTCTCGTTCTCGCTCTCTCTCTCTCTCTCTCTCTCTCTTTCCTCTCTTTTCTCTCTCGGTCTCTCTTCCGTCTCTGTCTTTTCTCTCTCGTTTCTCTCTCTCTCTCTCTCTCTCTCTTCTCTCCTCTCTCTGAAAAAGTGGCTTCTTTAGTAATATTTTTTCCGTTTTAAATGTGGAATTTCTGTCAAACAGACATATACATGTACAAGTTCATCATTCATGGTTGCGCAACAATACTTGATTTAAATTTCTTCTAATTTCACTTTAAGAAGGATCGTCAAATGGAGGAAGGTTAACGTCGGGATCTAGCAAACCTAGAACCCGCGTTCGAACTGTCCCATGCCAATTGGAAACACAAGTAGGTCCATTTTTGGGTTGGATTTTTTTCTATCCTTTATTTTTTAGTATTCATTTCATATCTTTCTTCCTGTTGATATGAATTATTAAACTAAATTCAGTATAGGTACACAATGGAGTAATATGAAATGCTAAAATAAATAAATATGTAATTCAGATACTATAGATGAGAAGTCCACAATTAACTATGCATTATCCAATATGCAGTTCATCTTTGATATGATAAATTCTATCGCCGCATTAAAATTCTGTAAAGTCTTAATGCAAACTACAGCATAAATAAAACTTAGATCGTTTTCAACGTGAACTGCCATTGCAGAACTTTTTCAAGCATATAGGTATAAAACGTTTTATTATATAAATGTTCAATCAAAATAAGTTTAAATGTTATATCATCATATTTTCTTTAGGTTGGTCATTTAAATCCTCTAATTTCGTAGACAAATGAAAATGATCTTGTAGTGGATATAAAACCTTCTGTAACTGGAGAAACTCAGTCCTCTTTTTCCCTTCTCCTTTTTAAAGATTATTTAAATGCTTTTTTCGCATTATTCACGTACGTTTATTTAAATCATATTATTTAAAATATGATTGTGAGCAGACAGAATGATGTGAAGATATGGGTCAGGAGCCCAATGTTCCCGTTATTGCGCCGCTACTTTCATTTCTTTCTTCTTTTTCATTAATGGTTTTTCTCCCTTTGATATTATGAATTTGACCGCGACCCCCCTCTCTCCCCCCCCTCTCTCTCTCTCTCTCTCTCTCTTTTCTCTCCTCTCTCTCTCTCTCTCTCTCTCCTCTCTTCTCTTTTCTCTCTCTAAACAAAGTTCCCGAGCACTGATATTTTATGTGTTGATCCCGCTAGGGAAAAGTCATCAGGTGCAATAATCATAATGGGAGCTGCAATAATATTACAAACTTATAATTATTTAGTTTTCCAGCCCTTAAACACGTTATGAGCCTATCCTAAAGTTAATATTGATAAACAAAATACCATAAGGTAGACACTGATTAGTACTGCAATACTTCCGCTTCTGATAAATATTTAACGCTTCATTGAAACTAATTTTATATAATTACCTAAAAGTCTTGCACACGTTTTTTTGTTTGTTTTTGTTTGTTTGTTTTTGTACGATTGTGACATTAACATATATATATATATATATATATATATATACATATACAAACGTAAATACATATAAATACATATAAATACATATATACATATATATACATATATATACATTACACACACACACACACACACACACACACACACACACACATACACACACACACACACACACACACACACACACACACACACACACACACACACACACACACACACACACACACACATATATATATATATATATATATATATATATATATATATATATATAATGGCACTGCAGTAGCAGTGAATACTGAATGCGTGCCAGCATTTCGCAGACTAATACATCTATAAAGATCTGCGAAATACCATGCCTAATGAATCTAAACAATATAAATTACATATGCTCCCCTCCACATATCCAGAGACGGACGAAGTGAGAGAAGGAGGAAAGAGAAATAATAGCGGATAAAATGCGGTCTGTTTGGTTGACAAGAGCCACGTTGATAGACAATTGTAGACCCAACACTTTCTTTCTTTTTCTTGTTAATTACGACCTGATACAGTGGTGTTTATCTTTCACTGTCGTTGATTAATCGCACTTTTCTTGCCTTGGGTCAGCAATTACGTTCACTGAGGAAAACTCATCAGGCCAAGAGACTAGAATAAATATTTTTTTCGATAGGATACTTGATGAAGGTCTTAAATGGGAGTTTCGTGTTGAAGATTCTAAGAAATACTCATACTGCAGTTTGTATTAGCAAATTCCCAGGTATTAATGCAACGAAGAAATTTATCTAACAAAAGGTAAACTGCAAATTGAAATAATAGGAGGCATTTAATAAGTTCCTTATCGAAAGTTTCTGCATTCATATATTTGTTTATATATCTTTATATATCCTGGTATTTATATTGCTCCATTATGTGTTTATGTTGAATTCAACGATAAAATGAATACCATTACAAGTTTGTTTGTTTTTTTATCACACACGAAACGATAAATGTATGGGCCTACGCGTGATTCCACACTTGCCATGGAACAGTCTCGAACGTAGGTAATCTGAAAGATGAACATATCTGTCAGAGATTTGTTACAGAGAGAGATAGAGAAAGAGGGGGGGGGAGAAGAATAGCAGAGAGAGAGAGAGAGACGAATGTTTTAGAAAAAGGAGATAGAGAAAAAAACAAGGTTTCCTTTGCTTTGTTTTCGTATCTCCTTTTGAGTTTGTGATTGTGTTGAAACAGCAATCAAATGATAAGTCTATAAATTACAAATTACCTGAGGAGCCGCAACGTTGAGGTGAAAAAAAACTATTAAGGGTGTTATTGTTTCTATGCAATTAAATTCATGGGCTTTAGACCCCGGTAAGCGTGTAGTCATCAGTTAAGGTGATTATTTCCTAGGAGCTACAAGTTATTATCCAGCCTTCGGGCTAGTACAGTGATAACGTGTCGGCCTCTCATCCGAGGGGTCGGCTGTTCGTGCCCCGCCCAGGCGCGAGAAGTTGCAACTGTCGCCTGGAGCTTACTGCTGTGTCTGGGCACCACGGCGGGTAAGGACTAGGTTCAGCCAAGTCAGCACCAGCTGACACACGTGAGCGAGTCGGCATTCTTCGACACAGCCGGGCTCCCCTTATGGCATAGCCCGGGTGAGGCTAGCTTCGTATAACGGACTTATCCTTAGTTATTATCCAATCTATTTTTTAACAAACAAAAGTAAATAAATAATCAAATTATATTATATTATATATATATATATATATATATATATATATATATATATATATATATATATATATAACAAAGTAATTACTCTCAAGTAATGAGATTTAGGATATAGCAATTGTATTGTACTCATACTCAGTATAAAAAAATTGAATTTCAATATTCAGTAGATGATATCGCAGTATATGAGGCCTTTCAATTTTTCTTATTGATCTTTTGTATCTTTGTTTTGTCATTTTAACAATCATGATTATTCTTGATCTTATAAATGGCATTATGAACGCCATCACTGATATAATTTTGATTTTTATCATTATCACTTTTATCATTGTTAATGCAGCCATCCTTGATTCTTTGTTATTGAACTTTCTTCCTTAGCAGTATTATTCTCATTAATCTTATTGTTACCAATATTATTTCATTGCCATTTGAAAATCATGTTATGACTGTGGATAAATCATCTTTTCATATATCCCGAAGTACAATAACTTTTGATTTCATGGCCAGTAAATTTTTGTATTTCTTTCCTTTAGTTGATTATTATTATTGTTACTGTTTCACTATGATGATGTGTAAAGGTATGGTTGGAGAGCTGCCATCAGCTGTGAAGGTAAGAAAGCAGTCACCAGATGTCTTAGAAACTCAAAAAATATGAACAAATGCTGACAAGAATGATGGTAAAGAGGTCAAAATATTAAAGTTCTACTTTATTGCGTCGCTTCTTATTTTTTCTCACCAATGCTTTATTTCCTTTGACATTTCGCATTACAACTGATGTAATAAAACCTGGAGTATGTTGACTATCATCAGGCTTTTGTAACTAAACGTACCTCGTTTATACAGCGTCAGTTAGCTTCGTCCTTCTCTCTGTCTTCATTCGTCTTTCTTCGTACATGCGCCTGATGGACGGGACGGGGGCTTCCATAAATTTAAAGTGACATTATAGTTTCCTATTGTTACTGTCTCCATTATGTTCGCAGTCAATTAGCATTTTATGCTTCAACTGCGCTGTTTTGAAAGGAGATAGTAATATGTTGTAATTATAACAAATTAGGAATGTACCTATGTGATTAATAACAAAATTTAATGTATATCTAGCATTTTCACTTTCTGTTATTGCCGGAGTTTTGGAAATACTAATGAATCTAGAGATCTTATCTTCCATATCAATATCAACTTAGGGATAAACATTATATATATGACTTCATTGAACCACGTTTTTTCTGTCTTTTTTCTTTCCAAACGTAAACTTCTGTCTGTAAATAAAATGCCGCTCTACCATCAATAATAAGTCAAGACCTGTAACTCAATACGGAAGTATTTATTATTGTTCCAGTTACGAGATTTCATTACGAGGTTTTTATAATCATTGGTATTATTATGGACTCGTATATACTCTCCTCGAATGCGAGTTTTCGCATATCAGTCTTTCCTAAATACTTGCATTAATGAAATATGGGAGTAATAATCTACATGGCATATCAGTTTTCATTTTCTGATGTATTTGTCATTCGAATATATCTAATTTATATGTCATTGGGGTACGAAGAAAAGGGAAAAGAAGGGGGATGAGAAAAGAAAGGTGTCGACAGTTTTTTTTTTTTTTTTTTTTTTTTTTTGGGGGGGGGGTAAAAATATTATAATGATAATAGTAATACTAACGTAATAAAAATGATAAAGTTGATAGTGAGAAGTTTAATTATAGAGATGGTGATCGACAATAATGCGAATCATTATGATAGTTTTGGCAATAGTAAGAACAACAACGGCAAGGATAATAATAATATAATTTAAGATGATGGTAATGATGATAATGATATAGTGATTTTCATTTAGGGCGGAAACTGAGAGGATAGTTGGAAAGAGAGGTAAAGACAAGAAAAAAAACATTAAAAAATTATTCACATCAATATGATAATAATGGTAATATTAATGATGATAATAGGGATATATATGAATACATTAATTCAGGCACTAGTGATACCGTTATTAACGATTATACAAATTATGAAAAGTGCAGTTTTTGTATATATGTTTAGCTTTATATATTGCATAAATTTTTAAATCCTGGGTAAACAGATTTTTAATAAATAAAGAAAAGTAAAACAACAATAAGTTGCCTACTATCATCTGTTTTTTTTAATTATTATTATTTTTTTTTATCACATCAAAATCTATTGCTTCCTATCTTCCTCCCTCTCTTGCTATCGATCTGTATATCTATTCATCTATCCTCAATCTTTGTGTTCACGTTTAACTCCCCACATCCAAATCTGTCACTTCCTATTTATCTTTTTCTCTTTTTTTCTCTCTATCTATATATCGACCTGCCTGTTTCTATCTATCTATTTATCTATCTCTCCTTAGTCTTAGTAGCCTCTACACTGATGGATACAAAGATCTGTTCCTTAAGCGTAAGTAAATAACGGACAAAGATTCAATTGAATTTTCGATCATGTTTACAGTCCTCCTTATTTTAAGAGCAACATCTGAGCTAGCCAGCTCTGACTATTTCTTTTTTTCCTAAGTAAATTAAGTAAGTTTATTTACCACCCTGGCTATCTGCTTAGGCGTGGGCAATCATGATTAATTTTACATATATCTGACATAGTACAGTAGTCTGTAACTACTGTAATTGTACAAGGTAAAATAGAAATATAAATCATACATCATACAAAAATTCTTACTTTCATATGCTTTTGCCACTGTGTTTGAATAACACTGTTATTTGCTTACGGTAGTTATTACATAGTAAATTTAGGGTATAGTGCGAGTATATCTTCCAATGTATCAGATGAAGTAAAATATTCACATAGTTCTTTATACCTCATGTTAGGTGGTCTGAAAGGCTGTATCACATGACATTCCGAGATATAGTGCTCAAGCGTTCGTTTGTTTTCTTCGTTACACAGTCTACATCTAGATTCATCTGCACTTCTTGCACCGTGCAGTTGCCAGTACATTCTGTAACCTAAACGTATTCTGGCAATAACCACGTCACACTGTCTGGTTTGACGTCGGTGCCACCCAGAGGAAGGTTTGCCGTCTCTATACTGATCGTAGTGCCTTATGGTACAGCTTTCAGGCCTTTGAGTGTTAATCAGATCTACTAGTTCTTCCTTATGAGAACTTTTCAATATATGTGCAACCCTAGCAAGAGGCATCCCAAGATCTATGTTCACAGTATCTTTGCTGCAGGCTTCTTTCGCCAATTTGTCTACATGGTCGTGCTTGCGTATGCCAACATGAGATGGTATCCATATAAATTGAATGTTGAAATTACGCTCTGTTGCATAGGTTACGTTACGCTTAATGCAACTCACAATTTCCTCATCGCCACCTGCTTTGAGAGAATTTAGCGTCCGAAGAGCACTTTGAGAGTCACAGAATACTACTCCAGAGCCCCTAGACTAAGAATTCCGTTGCGAAGAGTATACCTGCCAGCTCCGTTTGTGTAGTGCTGGCCCAGTTTTGTATTCTCATATTAACTTGATGTTGTAGTATGCCATTTTTGTATACAGCGCAAGCACAACCAGCTTTATATCCAGACTGTACGGATCTATCGGCGTAACACTCATATGCATCATCGCCCATAGATTCTTTGTGTTCCTTTACCGTTGCTAGCGCAATTTGTTTCAACACACAGTTATGCACCCTGTTTTTTTTTTTGTGGTAGACATGTAAGGTGCACGATCAGTGTTGAATTTTTCCATGGTGGAATGGATCGACCTTTTGGTATTTTACTAATTGGAACATTGAGTTTATAATGTTCAAGGAGATTTTGTGTATCAGAGGGCGCGCGTGTGTATGATTAGTCACGTCTACTTCCGTGATTTTATGTTGTAGTTGTTTTTGGAAATCTGAGAGATACGAGGGTTCCCTCAGAGCTTTGACCCCAAATATATTGGAAATAAATATTATTTTATCAGAAATAGATGGTAAGTTTAATTCTGATCTCATGTTCACTATCCTTCCTGTTCCTGGGGCGCCGAGGATAATCCTCATAGCTTCATTTTGCACTACCTCCAAGCTACCTATTTCTGATTCCTTACACTGCAACAAGTGCAGTGCATGGTAGTCTACAACTGACCTTATAAAAGCCAAGTCTAGCAGTCTAGTGAGCTTAACATTAATGCCTTGTTCTCTTCCGACAAGAACTTTCAAAGGTTTCAATCTCTCCCAGAGTCTCTTCTTTAGAGAGAGGACCAGGTCTGCATCATTTACATTCACCCCGAGATATTTATACTTATGGCATATGTCAAGCTCTTAGTCACCTATGCGAAAAGTGGGTGGGGGTATGATATATGGGTTGAGAGCCATTGTTTTCTCAGCGGAGATGATTAATCCACACTCATGAGCCTTTGTTGTGATTCTTTCGAGAATTATTTGCATCCTCTCTTGTGATGATGCTCTGACGCATATGTCATCAGCGTTGCATATAATGGATTCACCATCCCCAAGAGGGATATCTGCCACCAGCTTGTGCATGAGGACATTGAACAGCATAGGGCTGAGAACTCCTCCCTGTGGCATCCCAAGTTCAAAAGACTGTGAAGTGGAACTTCTCACTCCCCTGAACAGGACACTTGCAGATCTGTTCGAGAGATACATTCTAATCCAGTTCAATATCTTACCCCGGATGCCAAAGCTTACTAATTGTTCTAGGATAACTTCTCTGTTAGCTATGTCAAAAGCTGACTTAAGGTCAAGATTGGATTAGAGTGTGAAAAGTACTCTGCAAAGCAATGTTGTGTGCTACGTCCCGATAGGAATCCGTACAGTCTGTGAGATAATTTACCTTGTAACCTGTACCTGAGTCTGTTCAAAATTATCCTTTCTAGAACTTTGCATACACGTGAGGTTAATGAAATTGGTCGGTATTTATCAGTGTTTGATTTCAGTATGGGGATGATTAGACTGCGTGTCCAGGGGCCAGGCAGAATACCTTGTGACAAACTTAACCTGTATAGATGCAAAGGGGAATTACCAGGTACCTGAGCTATAAGGCGGAGGACACTATAAGTAATTCCATCCTCACCTGGGGCGGACGCTTTTTCTTTGATCAGTGCATTGTTCAATTTCCACTCAGTGATCTCAGCAAAGTCTGAGGGGTCAGTATCAGAACATCCAATCTCAATGGCAAATTTGTGTGCAATTTTAGACTGACTAAGGTGATCCTGAATATTTGTAGGATGTGAGCTCATTTTGGATGCTCCAGCCCATTGACTAAGGAGCATATCTGCTTGTGCAAGAGGACTATGGAACTGCGGGGTGTTAGTTGGTTTGCCTAAAATTCGATTTCTTTTTCTAGACCTCCGACAATGAGGTGTTATTGTTAATGCTCTGTAGGTACTGTTCAAAGTTTTCATTTCTAAAATGATTTTTTAATTCCCGTAGGTTTTTGTTAGTCTTAAGAAATTGAATAAGGTTGTCACGGATATTATCCTGCTTGTAGATATTATAAAGCTCCTGAACTCGCTTTTGTTCCCTTAATAATGTAGGGTCACCGACCCACTTAGGTTGTTTGGAGCGTTGTGAGTTGCTGTTCTTGAAGGTTTTCTTTGGACAGACCCAAGTGTTGTAGTAATCAGTGACCACTGTTGTCATGTCCATGGAAAATTTATCAACACTTGTTACTGTGTAATCATTATACCAGTCATAGATACGTAATTTAAAGTGGTGCTCAAGGTAAGGGGCGATAGAAATTTGAGCCTATTTGTTTTTGTAGACTGAGTATTATCAACAGCGTATCTCGTTACTACTGCAAAGTGGTCACTGATTAGCTCTGTTGCAAGCATGCTTCTGACGTTTCCATGCACAAGATCCCTTCCTATTACATAATCTAGCCTGCCCCCCGCCACGTGAGTTTGTCTGTCTGTATCATATACTGTCATAGATCTAGAATGTTGGAACTCTTCGCCATTTTCATTGCATTGACTATCTCCAAATGTATAATGTCTAGCATTAAAATCTCCCATGCATATTGTGCCGTGATTCTGAAAGTTGGGCAGTGAATCAGTTTGAAACTTTCTACACCTTGCGTATACATTGTACAGAGAGAAAAACCCAGAGGCTGTTCGAATATGTAAATGCTGATACTGCACATTATTGTCATTAGATTTCTGCACCAACTTATGCGGTATGGTGTCACTGACATAAGTCAGTAGGCCTGTCATTCCTGTGTTCGTTTAGAAGTGGTACCCTCTAATTCTAGGGGCGGTTTTTATTTTAGCGGCTGATGTGAAGGGCTCTTGTAAACAGAAAACGTCAACATTATTGTTATGAATACAGTAAAGCAAGTCATTAACTCTACGGCTGACACCACGTATATTCCATGAAAGAAAAATAATTGTTTTCTTGTCCTCCATCACACCTATGATTAGCTGATTGATCAAATTTCTGTTTGACGAAGCCCTTTAGTCTGCATATTTCTTGTACAGCATTACATATCTGTTTTCATCATCATCATCAAGGGGCTAACGCCGACGGGGGCGCATGGCCGCATCCACCCTTCGCTTCCAGACTTCCATCCCTCGAGGCGAGTTTCCAGACAGGCCCACGGCCCATCTCTAATTCCTTGCGACAGGTCTCATCAGAACGCACATTTATCATGTCTACACGATCACTTTTGTTTTCCATTATCATTTTTTTCAATTCAGCAATCTTTTGCCTGATGCTTTTTTTCATTTCAGCAATCTCTTGTCTGATGCTTCTTATTTACTCGGCCGTATCCATGTCTTTTTTTCACTGTCTCCTGTGGCACTGTTTCCTGGGATGGGGAATCCCCTTGGCAGTTGCGGGAATTCCTGTGGGTTGGTGACGTCACGCGGCCCTGGGTGGGGGGGGGGGGTGGCTGGGCTGGGCATCGCCACTTGTAGGAAAAGCTAAATACAATTATTTCTCGCAAGATATGAAAAGTAGGACTCACTGCCACCACACATTTAATTAACGTATGGGAACGTAGTGTATATGGGAGAAGAATGATAGTGTAGAAGACAAGTTGTGTGGAAAGGAGCGAAAGAGTGTAAGTGTAGTATGTGTGTGTGGTGTAGGTGTTGGGTGCGAGAATATAAAGGTCGGTACGCGTGATGTCAGCCGAGGAGAGGCGTGTGCGTATACGCAATTATGCAAGTAGCCACCTTGATTAAAATAAAGAACTATCACCATTCACTGTAGGTGGTTCTCATCAGTAATTGTACTGTCATCTTTAAAGGCGGGCGTTCATGAAACTAAGCATACGTAAAACAGGTTTATTACAAATAAAGTTAAAAGATAAACAGACAGTAAAACATGACACGATAAGGCAAACACGAATAAAACACAGTAAAATGAATGGTAGTACAAAAGGAACTTAAAATTAAACCATACAAACAGGGTAAAACGAACGATAAAACAGAAAAAATGGCACTTAGATAAAACAAATAAAAAAACGAAGATAAGAAAGCACCGGTCACTAAGTCACTTTTGGCCGAACAAATACCCCGCAAATTATCTTTTACTTCCTATATTTAAAAAGATACCCCCACGACCACTTAACTGGACAGGGGAAGCCCGTTCCGGGGTTCCTCAGACTTTCGGCCCTCCACACGTTAGCTCTTACGCGGGAGACTTTGTAAACAGTGGTTCTTTCTTAGAACTTAAAATAAATAAAAACAACGTTAAAATGATGTCAAAAATATAAAATAATGATGTTCATATAATAATAGTAGTAAAATTGTTACCGACTTAAAATAAAGAAATAAATGAACTATCTTAAAATATCCATCGGTTAAATGAACAAAATCAATAAAATTCGATAAGGAAAAGTAAAAATAAATTATTAAAGCTTTGAATTAAAATTAATAAAATTTGTGGAGACTTAAAAGATGTAACTATTAATATAATAAATACTTAAAATACAAGAAAATAAGAGAGATTCGATCCAATAACATATTGTTTATGAGAGCCTGGTGCCCCCCCAAAAAATAGTAATACAAATGCATACATTTATTTAACAAAAAATACAAATATAAAACGGTAGCCGTCTGTGGCAACACCATATACGGGCATCCTCCTCACTCGCGGGATAAATGGTCTTGCCCTGGGCTTCGGCGAAGTGCCAGCGACCGAAGTTCAGGTCCTGCCTCTTGCCCCGAGATGCAAGGGACCTCTTGGTAAGAAAATAGTCCCCCCTCATAATTTTCCACGTGTGGGGAGAGCAAAACTTCGCTACGCCGAGGCTCCTACAGGCCTGTGGGAGAGGTGGAGGTGAGAAGATATATCGGATATTGTTTATACCTCCTGGAGTGAACGATGAGAAGTTTCTCGAGGTCGATCACTACACACTACGCGGTCGATGGGTACGGTCGGGGCTGGTGGGGGGGGGGGTGGTGGGGGTTTGTGGGGGCAGTTACGATGCCAGGCCGTCACACCTTCCGCTCCGCACCTAACGCACCTCTTCACGGCGTCTTCGTTGTCGATGTCCTTCTCGTTGTTTCTTGCAGGGCAATCCTTTGCCTGATGAGCTTCTGCACAGACAGCACACGCTGTTTCTTTCCTGCAATATTTAGCTACGTGGCCGTAACCCTGACACTTGTAGCGACCACAACCTTGAACACCACGGTCGAATGGAGCTCGGCTCTATGTATCTTCCAAAGAATTGGTACTCTTTAGGTGGCGGGTGTTCACCGCTCCATACAATGATGATCCTGTTCAAGGGCTGTCTGTCCTTATAAATCATCCGGGCTTTAAAAACGCCCGGAAGATGCAGTGCTTCCTCAGCGGCAGTCTCCTTCGGTAACCTGGTAACCAGGTATTCCCCGTATTTTTTCCTTTTGGGCTGATAGTCGTCTTTGTTCTGCAGAGAGATCCCCGCAACAGTGCTATTAACCATCAGGGCCACAATTTTTTGTTGTTCCCGTCGTACATAGAGGTAGTGCGAGGATATCCATCTCCTCTGCGCCATGTCTAGCGGGCCTTTCTCTTGGAGGGGCGGCAACTGGCTAACCTCCCTCATCCACCTTATTTTGTCGACGGAAGACGTGTCCTCCGGAAAGGCCAGTCTAATGTACCTCTCCCGGGGGACGATGGGTTCGCGCTTTTGGGTCGTCCCGTTTGCTTTCTCGGTCAGGTTGCTGGTGTCATTCGGCATGGTTTTCACATTCTTCCTTCTGGTCTGAACGAGTTGGAATCCCTCGTTATCAGCATCAGAGTCGGCAGTCGAATCCACATCGTTCATATCCCTATGTTCGGTGGAATCAATCCCTCCCATACTGGCATTTAGGGGGGGGGGGCATTGAAGCACGTCCCACCCACATCCATGGTAGGACAGTGAGGGGTGGTTACCCCGTCCGCTCTTGATGATTAATTCTCTGCGGTCGGTCGCGGGGAGGGTGCGAGCGCCAGGGCAAGTGCTGTTACACAACATTCACACACGTCTCGCCAGGGGTCGCTGGTACAGCACCCTGTTTCCCTTTTAGCACCACACTCAGTTTTTCGTAATTTTTACTAAGCACTGTTTTTTCTAGATTCCCTGACCATTACATCCGACAAAATTTTTGGTGATGTACATCCCACACACCACGCACACTCTGGGTATAGGGCAACCCAAGTGAGGTTGGTTTGTCCCCGTAAAATCGTTCAGAACACAGGGGGAATCCTGATAAAGTCCTAATTTTGGGTTACTAGGTTACAACTGTTTTTCTTCTTAAGTAAAGTTAAGTTTAAGTAAGTTTATTTACCACCCTGGCTATCTGCTCAGGCGTGGGCAATCATGATTACAGTTTACATATATCGGGACATTGTGCAGTAGTCTGTAACTACTGTAGTTGTACAAGGTAAATATAATATAAATCATACATCATACAAACTCCACTGTGTTTGAATAACACTGTTATTTGCATACGGGAGTTATCACATAGTAATTTAGGATATAGTACGAGTATATCTTCCAATGTATCAGATGAAATGAAATATTCACATAGTTCTTTATACTTTATGTTAGGTGGTCTGAAAGGCTGTATCACATGACATTCCAAGATATAGTGCTCAAGCGTTTCGTTTGCTTTCTTCGTTACACAGTCTACATCTAGATTCATCTGCACTTCTTCCCACCGTCATTTGCCAGTACATTCTGTAACCTAACGTATTCTGGCAATAACCACGTCACAATGTCTGGTTTGACTTCGGTGCCACCCATAGGAAGGCTTGCCACCCCTATACTGATCGTAGTGCCTTATGGTACAGCTTTCAGGACTTTGAGTGTTAATCAATCTACTAGTTCTTCCTTATGAGAACTTTTCAATATATGTGCAACCCTAGCAGAGGCATCCCAAGATCTATGTTCACAATATCCTTGCTGCAGGCTTCTTTCGCAATTTGTCTACGTGGTCGTGCTTGCGTATGCCAGCATGAGATGGTTATCCATACAAACTGAATGTTGAAATTACGCTCTGTTGCATAGGTTACGTTACCCCTTAATGCAACTCAAAATTTTCTTCATCGCCCCTGCTTTGAAAGAATTTAGCGTTCGAAGAGCACTTTAAAGAGTCACAAAAAACTACTCCGAGCCCCTAGACATTAAGAATTCCGTTGCGAGGAGTATACCTGCCAGCTCCGTTTGTGTAGTGCTGGCCCAGTTTTGTATTCTCATTTTAAACTTGATGTTGTAGTAAGCCATTTTTGTATACACGCAAGCACAACCACTTTGTATCCAGACTTTTACGGATCCGTCGGCGTAACACTCTATGCATCATCACCCATAGATTCTTGTTTTTCTGTTACCGTTGCTAGCGCAATTTGTTTTCAACACACTTTTATGCACCCTGTTTTTTTTTGTGGAAAGACATGTAAGGTGCACGATAAATGTTGAATTTTTCCATGGTGGAATGGGCGACCTTTTGGTATTTTACTAATTGGAACATTGAGTTTTATAATGTTCATGGAGTTTTTGTGTATCACAGGGCGCGCGTGTGTGTGATGTGTCACGTCTACTTGCGTGTTTTATGTTGCATTGTTTTTTGGAAATCTGAGAGATACGAGGGTTCCCTCAGAGCTTTGACCCCAAATATGGTGGAAATAAATATTATTCTATCAGAAATGGATGGTGGGTTTAATTCTGCCCTCATGTTTACTATCCTTGCTGTTCTCTCGGGCGCCGAGGATAATCCTCATAGCTTCATTTTGCACTACCTCCAAACTACCTATTTCTGATTCCTTACACTGCACAAGTGCAGTGCATGGTAGTCTACAACTGACCTTATAAAAGGCCAAGTAAAACAGTCTAGCGAGCTTAACATTGATGCCATGTTCTCTTCCGACAAGAATTTTTCAAAGGTTTCAATCTCTCCCAGAGTCTCTTCTTTAGAGAGAGGACCAGGTCTGCATCATTTACATTCACCCCGAGATTTTTATACTTATGGCATATTGTCAAGCCCCTGGTCACCTATGCGAAAAGTGGGTGGGGGTATGATATATGGGTTTAGAGCCATTGTTTTCTCAGGGGAAATGACTAATCCACACTCATGTCCTTTGCTGTGATTCTTCGAGAATTATTTGCATACTCACTTGTTGATGTGCCCCTGACGCATATGTCATCAGCATAGCATTAATGGATTCACCATCCCCAAGTGGGATATCTCCCACCAGCTTGTGCATGAGGACATTGAACGCAAAGGCTGAGAACTCCTCCTGTGGTCCCAAGTTTCCAAAACTGTGAAGTGGAACTTCTCACTCCCCTGAACAGGACACTTGCAGATCTGTTCGAGAGATACATTCTAATCCCAGTTCAATATTTTACCCCGGATCCCAAGCTTACTAATTGTTCTAGATAACTTCTCTGTTTGCAATGTCCAAAACTGACTTAAGGTCAAGAAAAACAGTGTGCTTCCCTGGATTGAGTGTGAAAAGTACTCTGCAAAGCAATGTTTGTGCTACGTCCCGATAGATCCGTACAGTCTGTGAGATAATTTACCTTGTAACCTGTACCTGAGTCTGTTCAAAATTATCCTTTCTAGAATTTTGCATACACATAGTTAATGAAATTGGTCGGTATTTATCAGTGTTTGATTTCGGTATAGGGATGATTAGACTGCGTGTCCAGAGCCGGGCAGAATACCTTGTGAAAAATTTAACCTGATAGGTGCAAAAGGGGATTACCAGGTACCTGAGCTATAAGGGGGGAGGACACTATAGGTAATTCCATCCTCACCTGGGGCGGACGTTTTTCCCTTTTGATCAGTGCATTGTTCAGTTCCCACTCAGTGATCTCAGCAAAGTCTGAGGGTCAGTATCAGAACATCCAATCTCAATGGAAAATTTGCTTTGCCAATTTTAGATTGACTAAGGTGATCCTGAATATTTGTGGAAGTGAGCTCAATTTGGACGCTCCAGCCCATTAAACTAAGGAGCATATCTTCTTGTGCAAGAGGACTATGGAACTGCGGGTGTTAGTTGGTTTGCCTGAAATTCCCATTAATTTTTTTCCAACCTCCAACATTGAGGTGTTTTTTGTTAATTGCTTTGTAGGAACTGTTCAAAGTGTTCATTTTTGAAATGAGTTTTTAATTCCCGTAGGTTTTTGTTAGCCTTAAGAATTCAATAAGATTGTCACGGGTATTATCCTGCTTGTAGATATCATAAAGCTCCTGAACTCGCTTTTGTTCCCTTAATAATGTAGGGTCACCGACCCACTTAGGTTGTTTGCAGCGTTGTGAGTTGCTGTTCTTGAAGGTTTTCTTTGGGCAGACCCAAGTGTTGTAGTAATCAGTGACCACTGTTGTCATGTCCATGGAAATTTATCAACACTTGTTACTGTGTAATCATTGTACCAGTCATAGATACGTGATTTAAAGTGATGCTCAAGGTAAGGGGGGATAGAAATTTTGACCCCTATTTGTTTTTGGTGACTGAGTATTATCAAAAGCGTATCTCGTTACTATTGCAAAGTGGTCACTGGATTACTCTGTTGCTAGCATGCCTTCTGACGTTTCCATGCACAAGATCCCTTCCTATTACATAATCTAGCCTGCCCCCCGCCACGTGAGTTTTGCCTGTCTGTATCATATACTGTCATAGATCTGTTGTTCACAAATGTCGGAACTCTTCGCCATTTTTATTGCATTGACCTATCTCCAAATGTATAATGTCTAGCATTAAAAACTCCCTGCATATTGTCCGTGATTCCTGAAAGTTGGGCAGTGAATCAGTCTGAAACTTTCTACCCTTGCGTATACATTGTACAGAGAGAAAAACCCAGAGGCTGTTCGAATATGTAAATGCTGATACTGCACATTATTGTCATTAGATTTTTGCACCAACTTATGCGGTATGGTGTCACTGACATAAGTCAATTAGGCCTGTCATTCCTGTTTTTCGTATAGGATGGTAGCCTCTAATTCAGGGGGCGGTTTTTATTTTAGTGACTGATGTGAAGGGCTCATTGTAAAAAAATAAAGTCAACAATTATTTTATGAATATTGTAAAGCAAGTCATTAATTCTTACGGTTGACACCACGTATATTCCATGAAAGAAAAGTAATGGTTTTCTGGTCCCCCATCACACCCTTTGATTAAATGATTGGTCAAATTTCTGTTTGATGAAACTCTTTAGTCTGCATATTTCTTGTACTGCCTTAACCCTATTTGTGTTGTATCTTCTTTATTTATCTTTTTTGCGCGCTTTCCGCGTATTGATACTATACGCATAATCCGTACCTGATAGCATTTTCTGAGTGATGTCCCACAGATCGCCGTTTCATTCGAATCTTCGTCAGCGTAATTTTTAAGGTCCACTGTCGTCACTGTTTTCAGATGGTCCCACCACTGCGTAATAATAATATAAGAGACATCATTAGTATTGTCAGAATCACTAAAATCACTAAAATCATCAGAAAGCACGTGCTATAATAATATCAGAGACCTCATTCGTATTTTTAATCCACTAACATCATCAGAACGCACATTTTCCCGTCTACCCGCTCACTTTTTTCGTGCGTAATAAAAATATCAGACCTCATTTCGTATTTTCAACATCACGACATCACTAAAATCATCAGAACGCACATTTTTTCCCCGTCTACACGATCACTTTTGTTCTCCATTATCATTTTTTTCAATTCAGCAATCTCTTGCCTGATGCTTTTTTTCATTTCAGCAATCTCTTGCCCGATGCTTCTTATTTCCTCGGCCGTGTCCATGTCTTTTTCACCAATGGTTTCTCCTGTGGCACTGTTTCCGAGGATGGGGAATCCCCCTGGCCCGTTGCGGGAATTCCTGGTGGGGTTTGGGGACGTCACGCGGCCCGGGTGGGTGTGTGTGGCTGGCTGGGCATCGCCACTCCGCGGTCGATGGGTACGGTCGGGGCAGGTGGGGGGGGTGCTCGTGGCGGTTTGTGGGGGAGTTACGGTGCCAGGCCGTCACACCCTCCGCTCTGCACCTGACGCACCCCCTTCACGATGGTGGCGGCGTCCCCCATTGTCATTGGTCCTTTCCGGGCGTTTCTTTCAGGGCAGTCCTTTGCCTGGTGACCTCCTGCACAGACAGCACACGCTGTGTCCTTCCTGCAATATTTAGCTACGTGGCCATAACCTTGACACTTGTAGCAGACTACAACCTCTGAGCACCACGTCGAATGGAGCTCGCCTCTATGTATCTTCCAAAGAAAATTTGGGACTCTGTAGGTGGCGGCTGTTCAACGCTCCATACAATGATGAGCCTGTTCAAAGGGGTGTCCGTCCTTATAGATCCTCCGGGCTTTAAAACGCCCGGAAAATGCAGTGCTTCCTCAGCGGCCGCCTCCTTCGGAAACCTTTGGTAACCAGGTATTACCCCTATTTTTTCTTTTTAGGCTGAAACTCGTCTTTGTTTTGCAGAGAGATCCCCGCAAAAGTGCCATTAATCATCAGGGCCACAGATTGTTGTTGTTCTCGTCGTACATAGACGTAGCGCGAGGATATCCATCTCCCTGCACCCTGTCTAGCCGGCCTTCCTCTTGGAGGGGCGGCAGCTGGCTGACCTCCTCATCCACCTTATTTTATCGACGGAAGTCGTGTCCTCAGGAAAGGCCAGTCTAATGTACCTCTCCCGGGGGGCGATGGGTTCGCGCTTTTGGGTCGTTCCGTTTGCTTTCTTGGTCAGGTTGCTGGTGTTATTCGGCATGGTTTCACTTTTTTCCCTTTGGTCCCGAACGAGTTGGAATCCCTCGTTATCAGCATCAGGGTCGGCAGTCGAATCCACATCGTTCACATCCCTTGTTCGGTGGGAATCAATCCCTCCCATAGAGTGGAGGGTTGAGGGGGTGGTTTGTTGGCACTGGTACCCGGGGGGGGGCATCGAGCACGTCCCACCCTCATCCCCTGGTAGGACAGTGAGGGGGTGGTTGTCCCGTCCGCTTCTTGGTTGATTATTCCCTGCGGTCGGGCGTGGGGAGGGTGCGAGCGCCAGGTCAAGTGCTGTCACACATACATTCACCAGGTCTCGCCAAAGGTCGTTGGTACAGCACCCTGTTACCTTAGCATCACACTCAGTATTTTGTAATTTTTACTAGGCACTGTTTTTTTCTGGAGTCCTGACCATAATATCCGACACAATTTGGTGTATTACACACACACACACCACGCCCCACTCTGAGTATAGGACAACCCAGTTGAGGGGGTTTATCCCCGTAAATCGTCCAGAACACAGGAGAAATCCTGATAACGTCCTGCTTTGGACGTCATCTAGGCTTACAACTGTGTTTTTCTTCTAATAGTGAAACGTGGAGTGTTGCCGTAGAGTTTAACCCGTAACTACTAATATGGGAAATTGTAAAGACAAAATTGTCACTTCTAATACTAATGATATTTCTAGTGTGTTTTAATTATTCGATGATTATGATACTGATAAGTAATAATGTAGATGATAATTATAATAATGATGATGATGATGATGATTGTGATGATGATGATGATGATGATGATGATGATGATGATGATGATGATGATGATGATGATGATACTGCTGTCTAATAGTAATAATGATAATAATAATAAATAATAATAATATATGAATGAGATGATGATGATGATGATGATGATGATGATTGGATGATGATGATGATTGATGATGATGATTGATGATGATGATGATTGATGATGATAATAATAAATATCAATAACAAAATTGATAATAGTAATAACAATCATCATCACCATAATAATAATGTTTTTTGATAATAATATTCATCATGATAAAAAATGTAATAATAATGATGATAATAATAATAATAACACTAATAATAATAATGACATTGATAATGATGAAGATAGTATTAATCATGATCATAATAATGATAATGATGATAATAATAATAATATAATAAATAAAATAATAATATAATAATAATAATAATAATAATAATAATAATAATAATAATAATAATAATATAATAATGATATAACAATAATAATAGTAATAATACAATAATGATAATGATAAGAAATAGTTAGAAAAAAATTATATATATACATTAATATACATGTGTAATAATACATATATATGTATATATATATATGAATATATATATATATATATATTATATATATATATAATATATATATATATATATATAAAATATATATATATATATTCTCTTTCATTTGACTTTAAAATCTTTTATGGCTCTATATTTTGTTTAATCACATTCTGTATATTGCACATATTCTGTATGACTCACTACCTGCCAGCTAGTTAACCACCATTGGATTGTGAAACTGTCATGCCTAAGCTTTCTTTCATGCAATGTTGAACATAATATATTTGATGTGTTTTTCAAGCACTTTAGTATATTTATTTTACTTATTTTTTATTCTAGCACACAATATGCATTCCTGCACACTGCCATAACGAATTTCACAAGTGATGGTAGAAAAATCAGATCATTAGATACAACTAATGACCTTGATCAACATTCGGATGGAAATAATCTGATATCAGATTCCAATATTTCAACATGACAGAGAGTTTACTACTTTTGAATATATATATATATATATATATATATATATATTATATATATATATATATATATATATATATATATATATAAAGATAGATAGACAGATTGATAGATTTAGGTCTCATATCAGAAGATGCTGTCAACACATCAAGAAAAGTGAGATTTTTGGAATTTTGATAAATACTGACATTTGATTTGTTCTAAATGTTTGAAAGGCAGTTTATTGCCTTACAGTACATTTCCAAATAAAGAAAAGTTTTTTCCACTTCATTTCATTAGTGTAATTTTTATTATATAAAACTGCATCAGCAGAGAAATAAAATTAGGTATCATTCAAATTAACCCAGGCCAACAGGCTTGGCATATATGTACATGTCATGTCCACTTTGAGTTTCCTTTATTAATTGTTTTTACACAATGATGGCTACAGATGTACTAAGTCACCAATGACCCAATTATGAGTACTGCCTGACTCACCTGTTTACCCTTTTCCTTGATTTTTGAAAGTGCTTACATTATTCTTATACTGCTGTTACTAATGTCGATAACATTTTTAGTAATTATTTAGTAATGTTTATAATAAAAACAATGCCATCAATATTCAAAGCATAGTAAAAAAAAATGTTTTCCTACAAATTCAAGAAAGGTGAAATCACATCACAAGGTCTACTAATTGACTCCTTTGTGGCTAAGCATTAGCAAGCCATCTATGTGCAGAGATCTTTCACAATTTTTTTTTTTTAATGACATAGCATTTTCCTGGTGACATTGAGTTAATAAAACTACATTTCAGTTTAAAAAATTTTTATTAAAAACAGCAGAAAACTAAGCACAAAATCAACTACATATATTTACATCATTAAGTTACTACCTGTGCTTATAATATGATTTAAGTAAAAAAGGTCTTGTTAAAGCACATATGACACACTTCTATGCTATAATATTATTCATTTTTTTAAGGCATTAAATGAGGATGAAAACATAACTGCCATAACTAGAAAAATTTTCCTTAGTTCACATTTGGACATAATTACAGTGTTTTGGTTTCATATTCTCCCCAGTTGAACATGTAGTTTTTATTTTTTAATACTGAGAAAGTTATCAAGTCCATTTCATTGTTAAGCTATGATAGAGTGTGGGAACATAATAATATTTTTATCATAAAAAAAACGTATATATTATTTCATAATAGTTATCATTGAGAACACATGCAAAAAATCTGTTAATATTGTTTCTGGAGCAACACTGGCATACTGTTAAAAAAGTTACAGCTATTAAATGGGACACATACTGTTTTTGTTATAAATGAATGTTCATTATAATCAAAGCACAGTGAATGTTAAATTACTGAATTTAAATTTCGAAAAAGCAAATCATCTTGCAAAAGCCATATTTTTATTTTATGTGCCTGCAAAAAGTCACTCCTGTTTAATCAAATTTCATACAATTATTTTAAACACAAATTTTTTTTTGTAGTTTATTAGATTAGATGCATATACTGAGAATAAGGAATTATAAAATTATTGTTAGAAGGAAGGTGTATCAACTCTGAGAAATGAGAAATATGCGTGTCACTGAGATAAAAAATGGTTATTTCGTGAGATAAGTCTGGTTATTACCCGTTACAACTGAGGACATTGTACTTAGCAAAGGACTAAAGCTGACCTGAGGCAAAAAGCCCGTTGGAGTTGCCGATCCTTCCCATTTAATTTTTTTTTTTTTTTTTTTTTTTTTTTTTTAAGAATAAGATCAAAATTGCAAAAAGATTACATAAGTGTGTTCCATTTTACAAACAATTTATTTTGTAACCATTTACATATGATTACAATGAAGGACAGATATATCATAGAGTACTATATGGAAGCACTATTTCACATATTTTATGTGGTTATTGTGAAGCATAAAAAAGTCATAAATCAAGTTTTTTGCAGATTCTTGGTTCAGTAATTTATAAAGGTGAAAAGGGCATAAAATGAGATATACTACATAAGTTAGAATTCAACATTTCTGTTTTTTTTTTCTATTTATGTTCCCCATGGTAGATTAATACAAAGCACTGTAATATGTGAAATATTAAAGTGAAACACATTTTCAGCAATGACTAAAATAGTCACATAGCATGAAGTTTAACAGTATGCAAATTAACAAAAACAATATAGTAACATGTATGCATGTAGATTACATCAGACACAACCAGACTTTATGTGACAAAAAAAACCTAAAAGCCGAGAGAACAACATCAAGACACAGTAATGTAAGTAGAGTAATAAATCTATGCCCCGTTTAAAAAAAAATGTATAAGCTTGGCATGTTCAGTTAACTGATGTGGGACGTTCATTACTGAAATAAATTTCTAAACCTTTTTGATAGATGAAGAGTATTTTTACACACTATTAGTGTATTGAAGCAGCGACTAAACAGTTCCCTTGTATTTTTTTTTCTTTTCTGGGTACTTCATAGCTATAGAGAATTCATAGCAGTTTATAGTAGGTGAAAGATCCAATTAAATCTGCAGTATCAATATAAGTTTCAAAGTATATTAATGTAAACAGTCTTCAAATGATTCCACTTACGCTTGACATATAATACATCATTTTCAGTTTAGGAACTCATAGTGGGAGCTGCTCATGGACCCAAAGAAAATGGATCACTATCTTGACAAAGGAAAAAAGTTGAATCAGTGAAGTAAACAATAGTATTGATGTTTTGCTAGAACATTTTTTCTCAATGAGATTAAATGTTCACAGAGTGGGAAAATTTAAATATGTATTGATTCAGATTTCCCTTAAAATTGTACTACAAACTGTCTATACAAAAAGTAAAGTGAAAAAAGATAATCCTATGTATTCAACACAACTTTATATCTTTATGTCACTATCTATACATAAGACTTTGTCTACATACAGAAGTAAAAGACAAACAAAGGCTTCAAATATCCTAAAAAACTGACACACATCTTGCACACAAATAATTACAGATTTAAAGATAAAATAATGTTTTACCTATTAAGTGGTATGAATAGTTGGGTGAAAGTAAATAAATCTGTATTGATGCTGCTTTTTCTTTTTAAAGTTTGACTTAGTTCTTTATTTTTTTCTGTATGGTTAATTATATAAAATCGGTTATTCAAATTATTTCCAAATCTATAATAATATTATCAACAATACAACTATTATGTTCATAACAAAGTAGTTTTTAAAATCATGCACCAATTAACAGTTAAAAGAAAGTAAGAAGTTTTATGAAAAAGAATAATTCCTTGACAATTAATGGGAAGTACAGCTAAAAAATGCAGAAACTAGTAATTTTATTTTAATATAAAAATAAGCTTTGACCATAATATGCAAACATGAAAAAGTATATTTTGCAAGATACAAAATAGTTGGCAGTGTGTTATAAAGAGACAGTGCTCTTACATTTTGTACAAAGTACACACTAATAAATAGTCACATCAGTCAATAGTACTGTATATTAGTTTATTTACATATTTTTACAAATATAAACCAAAATTTGGTAATAATTATATATAAAGAAAAGTATAAAAAACAAAAACAATCATGTATTTATAATTCATCCCTTTTTGTGTGTATGCATGGGCTGTGTGCATGTCATGTCTATGAAGAGAGAGAGAGGGAGAGAGTGAGAGAGAGAGAGAGAGAGAGAGAGAAGAGAGGAGAGAAAAGAGAGAGAGAGAGAGGAGAGAGAGAGAGAGAGAGAGAGAGAGGAGAGAGAGACACACACACAGAGAGACACAGAGAAGAGAGGGGAGACAGAAAAGAGAGTCAGAGAGAGAGAGAGAGAAGAGAGAGAGCAGAGAGAGAGAAAAAGAGAGAGGAGACAGAGAGAGAGAGAGAGAGAGAGAGACAGAGACAGAGACAGACAAGAGAGACGAGACAGAAACAAAACAGAGACAAGACAGAGACAGAGACAGACAGAGACAGACAGAGAGAGAGAGGAGAGAGAGAGAGAGAGAGGGGAGGAGAGAGAAAAGAGAGAGAGAGAGAAAAGAGAGAGAGAGAGAGAGAGAGTGTGTGTGTGTGTGTGTGGTGTGTGTGTGTGTGTGTGTGTGTGTGTGTGTGTGTGTGTTGTGTGTGTGTGTGGTGAGTGTGGTGTGAGTGTGAGTGGTGAGTGGGAGGTGAGTTTTGAGGGGGAGTGTGAGTGAGAGTGAGAGTGGAGGGGGAGAGTGAGAGTGAGAGTAAAGGTGAGAGTGAGAGTTGAGATGAGAGTGCGAGGTGTGCCTGTGCCTGTGCCTGTGGGCCCTGTCCCTTTGGTGCCTGTGCCTGTGCCTGTGCGCGTGCATGTATGTGTGCGTGTGCGAGTGCATGTGTGTGCGTGTGCGTGTGAGTGGGAGTGTAGTGTGCATGTGGACTTTGCGTGGGGTGTGTTTTGTGTGTTTTGCACATCTGCGAATGCATGTGTAGTTGTGTGTTTACACACATAAATGCTGACTATCATAAATATGTATTTACATAAATACAGATACATACATATTTCAAGAAATCTTAGAGAAAATTAAATTTAATAAGGTGTCATGCAAAAATTATCTACTATAACTTATTTAGGGAACTTTGTTTTTTTCCTGACACCCAATAAAATATCCATCAGATCTGTGATTTAAAACCCCAAATTACCATAATCATCACAACCATAATTAGTAACCCCACAACATCTCTGTATACATTCATACTCTGGTGATACATAGCCTCATGAATCAATTTCTTCATTACATCATTCCTTTTTTTTCTGGGTCCTAAAGCTGAAAAATTAGCAATGGCATTTGAAAAATGCAATGCAAAAATCAGGAATCATTTTTTTTCTACCTTTACCATTATTTAGATGGAAAGATATATTTATTTTTCTCCATACTTAAACCACGACTAATCATTACAAAAAGCCTTTTATATGATCATATCTACTTCAAATCTGTTTTATAATCAAATTCTATTCAGTGGCTGACATTTACATATTCTGATTATGAATTTTAAAATCCTTTGACAATTTTTAAAAAAAAAAAAAAAAACAATAAAAAAAAAATATTTCTTAATAAAAATTTGTATTCCTTGGCCTACTATTCATCATCAAAAAAATACAAACCGTTTAAAATACATATAGGCTTATCTAACAAAATGAGGAAAAATTCCTTTTTTAAAAAAAAGTAAAAAAAAAACAAAAAAAAAAAAAAATAAAAAGATTTTTAAATTTTCCCCTTGGGTTCCCTTTTTACATTTTTTTTTGTAATCCCCCCTCCAAAATTTCCCCTCACTTTTATTTAAAAAAAAAAATTTTGGGAAAATTTTTATAAACATGGGAGCACATTTCAAGCTTTAGTTGTCCCCATTCCTTCTTATTTTCCAAACCAAAAATTTCAGTAACCCCTTCCCCAAAAAACCCGATGATATATGATTTTTAGCCAAAAAAATCATTTTTTTTTTTTTTTAAATTTTTTAAACCGTAAACCCTCATGGTAATGAACTTACATTTAAAAACCCTTTTTTTAAAAAATGTTGATGTCCCAACCTTTTTTTTAATTTCAAAAGTTCAATTTTAAATTTCTAGATTTCCCAAAAAAAAAATACCAAATAACCAAACATCAGAAAAGGCAATATATATTATTTTTTTTTTCATAAATATTACAAAAAAAATGAAAAAAAAAGTATAAAAACTTACCTAGAAAATAGTAAAATAAAAGGTTTTTTAAAATTAATATCATTTCCCCCCGTACTAGACTGGTAGTAGCCAAATAGTAGCAATAATAATAATAATAAAAAATGATCCTTTAAAAAGGTAATAAAAATAATAAAAATAAGAATAATAAAAATAAGAATAAGAATAAAAATAAGAATAAGAATGATAATAATAACAATAATAACAATAATAACAATAATAATAATAAATTGCTTCCACATGAGACAGATATCTATAGTTCTCTTCATTCTAAACCTAATTCAGTTCCTAACTTTTCAGTTCCATTTATTACTGTTTGTAGTAGGCATTTCAGTTGTTTCTTTTGCATCTTTCTGTTTTTCAGTTACAGTTCCTTCATCTGATTTATTCATATTCTTTGTATAGTTGCCTGATAATGATTCCTCACTGAATACCTTCTTTGATAATTTCAAATATATCATTACCATCTATGTTTTCAATATCCTTCTGAGTATGAGGATCTCCAGCACTTTCCTCTGCATCTGAAAGTGGCTGAGATTCCCCCAAATCATTTCCTTCTAGCCTCTCATACTAACTCTACCTGCTGGAGGTTGTCAGAAGTAAAAGGAATTAATGTGGTTTAAGGGTTTAGTAGAGGCAGAGGCCTGTTGGTGAATTCCAGCTGAGTGCAAATTCATCCTTTTCTGAAACATCATTCTTCCTTTCAACATTCTTGTTATGCTGGTGTCGTATTCGATGGTGTGGTGTTGTGTGCTCTGCTTCAACTGATGATGAGTTTACAGTTATATTTTTCATCTGCTATGGTGTCATTGCCAAATTTTAGCCGTTTTTAGAGCATTTCTCATGTAATCATCATCAATTTTGAAATCCTTTTGGAACTTCTGTATTGTAAGCTGAGCATCCTTGAGGATTTTACGAAGATTTTTTACTCCTTCATCTCTTCATCACTGAAGTTATCATAGGATTCATCATCTGTTATAGCAACTACTTGAGTATTTCATTAGCAATCCCTTCTCTAAATCTACGCTCATGAAGACAGCTAGGCTTATAAGTTCCATCATTTTGTCTTTTCTTGTTTTCAAAACATCTCCTTTCCTCTTCTGTAACACCAACTCTAGAGTTGCTTCATCAGTTACTGAATCTACCTGGTACTGACTGTCCTCATTTTCATTTTTCTCAGTCACTACAATTTCCTTTACATTACTGTCAAGCTTCCTCACTTCACTGATCTGTTCACTTTCTTCACTAATTATCATTCAGTTCCATTATTTTGCCATTGCATTAGTATTGTTTTCAGTGTTTAAAAGCATAGGAGCCTCACTATATTCAGGTTGCTGTGGTGACTAAAATTCAGATCTCCCTTTTCTGTTTCATGATTAGACTATACATTTCATTGTCTTTTTGCCTGAAATGCCATGTTCAGTGTTATTCTGAACTGACACATTGTTGCTGCTTTTTACTGTACTGATACTGCTACTGGTGCTTATCTTGCTACTTTCACTAAAAGTTTTACTACTGTTATTTACAGAAGTGACTACCGTCCTTTTCCAACTGGGGTTTTAAATTCGACTAGAATGTGACGCCGACGAGGCTGAACTAGTGCTATAGCAGCCCTGTCTAACTGGTAAGTGACCTGAAACAAATACAAAATAACTGATAAAAAAAAGTATTATAAATTATATTTATAATAATATTAAGAAAAGAAAAAATGTTTAAATATGAGTGAAAGGAAAAAAACAAAGATATAAACTACAAGAGGAAGTGTGACTCGTGAAGAAAAACAGACAAATGCTACTTCTATGGAAGTTATATATCATATCCATTATTTGTTATCAATTGGAGTTTTCCACAAATCAATATTTTTTTATATAATACGAATGCATAGAGAAGCAATTTTCAAAGATCAACATACAAACATAAACATGAACAGGGAAATATATGGTATTGTACTTGTTTCCAGGCAGTAATTATGATTCAAAATAGATAATATATGGCATTCACATTCAAGAATATCCCAATAAAAAGATATAGTACATTCGGTAATTCACAAACAATGGTAATAATACAACTACAAGTGCAGCACGAAAAGAAAAACTCAACTGCATAACCACTGCATGACATGGAATCCTTAAACTCGTGCATCATGTCATGCAATAAAAAAAAAATCTGAAAACATGCAGCCAAACACATACCATTCACAGACCTCATGCCACACACACAGGCACATGTAATTTAAATGTAAAAAAGAAGAACTCAAGTTATTTCTGTAAGCTAAATAGCTTTGTGAGAAGAAAGAAAATCTGCAATAAAGAATATAACACATCCTCAGCTTACAGAAATAACAAAATGGAACAAGTATTTAATGTGAGTCTTTACATATGATAAATAAAAAAAAAATGTAGACTGTATTAGTACCATAATGTGTATCCTTCACAGCCATAAATTGAAATACTGTATGTCTCCTGATGGAGTCATCCAAGTAACCCATCGTGCTTCTAAAATAAAAGAAAGTCACACGTAAGAATTGTTAGTGGAAAAAATGTGTTGATTATTTTTCTATTTACATAGGTCATCTTGTTACTGTAATGCTTAAAAAAAACATCATGTTATTATACTGTAAAAAAAATAATAATAATAAAAAATAAATAAAAATAAAGTAAAAAAGATGAAAGTCATATAGTGAGGCATCTAAATTAGTTAAAGTCATATCTGTCTGTGCCACCTGAAGCAAGACGTCTTTGTGGTAAACTATTCAACCAAAACAAGTATTCTACATCTGCAAACAAAAACTGTCATCAGTAAATGTCTGAAAGATGTCTAGTAATCCAATCCATTTGATATCCATGGCTGAAAAAATAAATCTGTTTACAGCGATGAATATTCAGCATATCAGAATAATTTACTACAACAAAAGTTATCAGGCTGAATGTTGTTAAATTCATCTACTTTGTAATTTTGTGCTTCGAGGAACAAGTAAAGCATCTCCATAAGGAAAGAGGAGGCCCAGATTGCCTAAATGAAATTTTATGTACTGCAAGTAGTAGAATATGGCTGAGATATAGAATATAATGTTTTTGTGTATAGCTATTGTTCTCAAACCCATAGTCATGACCCTAATGATGGTCACAAAGATACTCCTGAGGGAACTAAGAATGCTCTGGATGAATATAAAAATAATACAAATCAGATTTTTTTGAAATGCTAGAGATTTTAAAATACTGCAAATATATATCTACATCAGATATCTTAAATAGCTTTGAAATTTATTCACAGTCAAATTACAGTATAATTAAAATTTATTAGATAAAACCAAATAGAGAAACACTGATATTATGTACTATCCTGAGGGTCATAGCCAAAACAGGTTGAGAAATGCTGAGTTACACTGTTAGCTTATGCACAGAAAATAATTTAAGATTTTATGATGAAAGATTTTACACATACACACATGTGCAGACTACTTTCACATTGCACACAATCTAGACAATTATGTGCATACAAGCATACAAAGAGCATATATTCTCATGTGTGTACACACACAAACATAA
>NW_023658352.1:0-9129 GCF_015228065.2 Penaeus monodon
TTTCAAAAAACCCAAGCCCGTTATAACCATTTCACTCCAAAACCAGCATAACCATTTGTTTTTAAGGGGCATCTATATCTTTTTACAATAGGTTCATATAATATATTTTTATATTTATTAAATATTATTATATATATATAATATATAATAAATATTTTAAATTACTACATCCAATTAACACCACACTTAAACCCCTTTACTTTGCGGGCTACCCCTCCAAGTTGCTAGTCGTCAGTTTGCTCATTCCCTCTGATGCCTAGGGGCTAGGGCCCATTTTATGTTTTATTTTCTACCCTGATTTTGGGGAGCTTTGCTGTAGACCCCAAGGGCTGCTCTGGGTCTGTAGTATGCCCTTGTACTTCTCCAGGGACGCGGGGGCAGGGCTCCCATGATCGCAAGCCTCGCCTTAGCGAGGAGGTATTATCTGTTACCCCTGGTTTTTGTGGGCATCCTTGTGCAAGCCGCACTGCAGTGTGGTTTAGGATCGACTGATCCATCCGTGAAGTAGGTTCTACTACCGGAGGAGTGATGGCTGCAATGACTCCTCAGCTCTCAGCATCTGAGTATTTTTGTCTTATAATTGTGTTCCTGGGCTTGGATACTTTGAAAGGGAGTGGAGCCTTAGACCCAATTCGTGAGAAGGGGAGAGGTTTGTTTCACGAGGATGAGAGCTGCATCCCCCTTTTGGGGCACCCAGAATAAATCCTGGTCGCTTCATTTTGGACTGTTTCCAATTTTTCTCTTAATTTTAACTTTGCTGAAACCAGGCGACAGAACATAGTCCACAATGGACGGATGGCATGTAGATAGAATGATCTTAGTACTTTATGTCTGGCTCCTATGTGTCTCTCAGACATTGCTCTCATGACAGTCTTGCTTTGGTTCGGTCAACCAAGTACAGGACCTCCTTTTTAAAAGAGAGGGTCCGGTCCGGTCCGGTGTGTGTGTGTATACATTACATGTATATGTGTATATATATATTACATATATATATATATATATATATATATTATATATATAATATATATATATATATATATATATATATAATTATATATGTAATATATCATATATATCTATATCTATCTATATCTATCTATCTATCTATCTTATCTACTATCTATCTATCTATCTATCTATATATATAATATATATATATTATATATATATTATATATATATATAATATATATATTATAATATATATATATTATATATAAAAATTATATATTAATAATATATATATATTTAAAAATATATATATATATATAATTTTATATATATTATATATATAATATATATATATATAATATATATATATTAAAATATATATTTTAAAATATATATATATATTCTTATATATATAGAAATTAATATATTAGTATTAATATTTTATATATATTAATATATATATATATATATATATATATATTATATAATTATATACTATTATCTATCTATATTTTTAATATTATTATATTATATATATTAATATATTTATATAATATATTATATATAGATATATATATATAGTATATATATATATATAATATTTTTAACTATCATATATATTATATTTGTTAATATATATAATTATTCTTTATATTAAGGATAATATATATCTTATACAAATTATTATACATATGCATATATACTATATTTTGTGTTAATAATATAAATATTATATATATATTATATATATTCTATATATTTATATTATATTTATTATATATATATAATATATTTCATATATTATATTATATTTTATATTTTATATATATTATATATTATTATATCATATATTTATAATATAATTTTAAATTTTTTAAAAAAATATTTAATTATTTAAAAATTATATAAAACCCCTATAATAAAATTTTTTTTTTTTTTTTTTTTTTTAAATATAAAAAATAAATTTTATATAATATATTATATATATATATATATATATATTAATATATATATATATATATATAAATAAATATATATAAATAATATCATCATCATCAAAGAGCAAACGCCAACGGGGAGCATGGACACATCCACTCTTTGCTTCCAGCAACAAGAGTCCCTCATGGCAAGTCTCCAGGCAGGCCCTCAGCCCATCCTTTTACTCGATTTGCCCAAGCCAAAATCTCCTAGGTCGTCCCATGGGCCTCCTCCACCCAGAATTATCTCGCAGAGCAACAACCTGATGGGTAGGGTCATCCACAAAGAAATAAAGTTTAGTGCCCATATAGCTTGATTGGTGATTCTGGATTGTGCAAGTAACAGGTCCCATCCCAGCCCTCACGGTGTAGCCGGGGGTTGGACCCACGGTCGTCCCAAACTGTACCCTATGATCCAGTAAAAGACTTGTTACAAAAGGCATCAAGATGAGACTCAAAGGCACTAATAACTCCGGGTTTCGCTTCCAGAGCAAAACTGGCAATATCAGGGCCCTTTAAACACCTAGTTTGGTCCTTCAGCATAGGAACCGACATCTCCAAATCTTTTGTTGATTGAGTTCATGGTTCCTGCTGTCAATCAATCCCTCACTGACTTCTTGGTCTGATAGCCCAGAGTTATTAACCCCTACCTTTTATAAAAAACTGTGACTTCGATGTCCTACTGAAGCATAAATTTTGACTAAACGGGTTTCCCAAACGGGCCCCTAAAATCCTATATTTTGGGTTTTTGGTCCAGGACCTTAGGCCAAAGGGCTCTGTGTCGGAATTCCCCAAAGTCCAGAATCTCCCATAGCGATTCGGGGTTTACCGAATAAAACCCCTTTCTTGAGGTTGTGTTGACTGCAAGAACCAAAAGCGAACTCATTACGGCACCCTACAATTACTCAAGTGCTAGGATATGGTCTATTCGGACTTGCTGGGAGTAAATCCAGCTGTTCGGGTCTCTGGTCCCTTTAGAGGTGGTCACGGATCTGTTTCAAAAGAATGGGGCGAAAACCCTTTTTGCCGGGATACGACAAGTAATGCCATGGTATTGCTAGATCCCTGATCCCCTTTCCCCTTTCCAAGAGGAATGCCCTGCCCCTAAACGGGTCGGGGAAATGGAGCCGACTGCCAGAGGAGTCAACTGCGGCAAGCCCGTGCCGGGTTTCACCCCAGCCTTTGCATTCAGCGGGTATCACAAATGCCGGGGCTTTCCCACTTTTTCACTTGAATTGCTATCAAACCCTTAGTTAGGGTGGGGGTTTTCCTACTGATGGGTGGGGCTAGCAAAGGTTTGGTATAAAATTGCATCCAAGCAAAATGTTGGAGGGTCTAAAGTACAACTAGCAAAATACTCAGCCCAACGTTCATGAACCCAACATGATCTGAGATGATTTTTCCACCTGACAACTCGTCATCGCAAGGGGGGCTTACAGTTCTCGTTTTTTCGGGGCTTGGTGGGAGGGAAAAGGTCTTTTACCAAAAAAATGGCCTTCAACCTCATCAGAAAGATTCCGGGCTGTCCCTTGTCCCCCCCCCCCTTCCCGGGGCCCTACACCATGAGTATGTATATCACGCGCGCACACACACACACATAAATTATATATAAAATAACGATAAAGAAAAAGAGAAATAAAGATGAGCACTTTTATTTTATACTGTATTATAGATGCTAAAGGGGTGTAGGGGGGTGAGTGTGTGCATATATTAAGGTATTAACTAAAAAAGGAAAATTTCAACTTAAAAAATATTTTTAATAATCAACATAATTATTTTCATTTTTAGCTAAAAATTCAATTAATGAAAATTAATCCATTTTTTGAAAAATAAAATACTTATAAAAAAAACAGAACCCTTTTCCCAAAAACTTTATGACTATGATTCTTATACTAATACCAGCCATAACTCTATAGTGACATAAATCTGAATATAGACACTGAGATAATATATATTCCATAAATTTGAAAAAATAACTCTAGAAAAAAAAAATTGCAGTATTGTGTCCCAAAAAACTCATTAAACCACAGAATACTGAAAAATATCTAATGAAAAACTTTTTACAAAAAGCTACCACAACCTTTGGTAGAGGTCAAAGTTTTCACCTAACCAGTCTGTTCAGTTGATGCTTTTTACCTTATCTACTCCCCCAAATGAAGTAATGTTAAAACGTTCCGTGCCCTTTAGATAATAAACCCCATTATAACATGAAACCCTTGCCGTACTAAATTTGTATAAAGAGTGCCTTTTTTTGTAATTGTTTACATATAAACAACCCTTTAAAAAATTGTACTTCAACTATAAAACCAACATTTATTTAAAAACTTATAAGACTCTACTGCCAACATCTTCCTGCAAATATCTTGATCCCTTAAAAATTAAAACCCTTTGCGGTCCCCAAATATGCGCAGCACTCAAGGAAAAAATTAAGGATGTCTAGGTACAGGTTTAAGTTTTCAAGAATGTATTTTTTGGGGAATTTTTCCCTATATCTGTCAAAACAGGGGATGTTTTCAGATCTTGGAGGAAAGGCCTTGGGAAAGGGTATGTGGGGGGATTAATTGGACACTAACTTTTTAATTTGATTAAAAAAAAGAAAATCAGTACCCCGACAATATTTTAAAATCTTTTGTCATGTCTTGTGCCCTTAATTAAGGTGAAAAAATCAGCATGTCACCATTTCCCCCTTTATTCCATTACCTAAAAATCTTTTACCCTTTCAAAAATTTTCTCCAAAAAATCTGACTCTTACCGAGTGTTGTATACAATAAAGACAAAGTCGAGCTCCAAAACCGAAAACTATTCCAGGCCGTCTCCCAAGAAAACTGTTCATGAACCCTACACCAAACGGGGTAAAAAAAGGGGGATCATCAACTGTTTTACGAAAATGCTTTTACCCTAAAAAAAAACTAATATAAACAATATTTGCTACCGGGGTTGGGGTCCATTTCTTTTGTAAAAAAAGATTTTCTTTTTCGGTTGAATATCTTACAAACCTTGGTTCAAAAATTTTTAAAAAAGAAAAAAGAAAGAAAAAAAAAAAAAAAAAAAAAAAAAAGATTTATAAATATATTTTTTAAATATATTTAAATTAAATTATATTATTATCATAATATATTATATATTATAATAATATTATATATTCTAAATTTTTTTAAATAAAAAATAAAAAAAAAAATTTTTAAAATTTTAAAATATTTTTTTTTATAATATAATTTTTAAAAAATTTTTTAAAAATAAAATTTTTTAATATATAATTTTAAATATTTATAATTAAATATATATAAAAATATTTATAATATTTAAAAATATTTTATTAAAATATATAATATTAAAAAAAAATATTAAATATTATTAATATAAAAATTATAATTAATAAAATTTTTTAAATTTTATAAAAATTAAAAAAATTTTTATTAAAATATATTTATATATTTTTATATTTATTTATTATAAAAAAATAAAATTAATAATTTAAAAAAAAATTTTTAAAATAAATAAATATTATATATATAAAATTTTTATATTATTATACTATATATATATATAATATAAATAAATAAATAAAAATATAATTTAAAAAATTTTTTTATTAAAATAAAATTTTTAAATTTTATATATATAATAATTATATTATAAATTTTATTTAAAAATTTTAAAATTTTATATATTTAAATATAATAATATATATTTTTATAATATATAATATTTTAATAAAAATATAATAAACATATTAATATATAAATAATTATAAATTTTAATATAAAAATTTATTTTAAAAAACATATATAAATAATATATATTATATATCATATTATATATATTATATATATTATATACTATTTTTATTAATTTATATTTATTTAATATTATTTAATTATATTATTTTTATCATATATATATTATATTATAAAGTTTTTTTGCAACCAAATAGAAATGACATTCCAAAATTTCTCACATCTCATACACGAAAACAACTGCATGTGGGCATAAAAGAAAGATTTTAAAAATGTACTAAGCTTCCCCAGACCCATTTTGGTAAATCCCTCTTTGTTTAAAGGGTGTATGCAGTGAGTCCAAAAGTGAGGGCCAGAGTCAGGACAAATACTTTTCTACGTTTGGGTTTCATACTGCTCACACGCCCCCAGGTTGGGGCTAAAATGATAGAAAATGCCCCCAAGAAGCAAGAATTTTAATAGGTACATGATGTCTAAAATATCAAAAACTTTTTTTTAAAAGCCCCCATTGGGTATAACAAAATTTTCTTATTGATCATTTAACCTATATTATTAAAAAGATATTAAAAATTTTGAAATCCTACCAACCCCCTAAGTTTGTCCGTGCAAACTAAAACTTTTATAAAAAAATAGGTACCCTTTCACATGGGTGCTATCAGACTCCAAGACCCAAGGAAGAACAGTGAGAAGCAGGATTGGGATGGATGGTATCCTTCAGAACAGGGTGTAGCCTGTTGCAGCAACAAATGTGGTGACCAACAAATGGACAGGAGTGACCAAAAACCCTTCCCCCAAAAAGCCAAAAGGGGTTTTGAAATTACTAAAACATTATCCTTCTTGGGGAGGGGCAGAGAAGGAAAAGGAGTGGGAAATATAAAAAAATATAATTAATAAATTAGATAATTTGACCTACATTTATTCATTTTATATATATATATATTTAATATTATAATATAATATAATATATATATATATATTATATATATTATTAATTTCAGAAAAATATATTTAGCAATAAACTTTTACAAATCTGCTACAAATTTCAAACGAAAACTTAAAAAAAAAAAACCTGCATTTCTAAAAGAGTGACAATGATTGCCCTGAAATTAGATTACTCTGCTAAAATAATTTTTGTAAGTTTTAAATGGGCAATCACCCGATCTGTGGGGAGCGGGTTTTCCTGTGAGGGGGCACTGGGGCTTTTTCTTTACGTACATTCCGTATATATTTTTTGTTGTTACCTCGTATTGGTTTTGTAATTCCTTTGAAACCAACACGTAAAATAGAATATTTGTGGAATTATGGTGAACGTAGAAAATAGCAATTTTGAATGGTGAATATCAAATAAAACCAAAAATCTTGCTATGATGGTCCTAAAAGTAGGGGAAGGCATGAAGTATTGCAGGGAAAGTGCAGAGTAAAAGTCAATAGACTGAGTAGAACAAACTTACATAAAAACACTACAAAAACACAAAATCAGCCAACCCATCCTTCCATAAAGTATAGGGCAGGGTTCCCAACCTGTACCACTAGGGATACATTAGGTCTGAGAGAATAAACACTACGTACAAGCATGATGTTGAAATCTGAACTCACACTGCAGAATGTATTTTTCTTTCTCTCTCTTATTTTACTGAGCAAAGCTTTTATTCAAGTTATATTAGGAGTAGGATGATTACCATTTGTTTTACATTATTATGAAACTTTCTGTGTGTATGTGATCAATCAAAATATTTTATAAATTACCTGACTTTTTTTTTTTTTTTATCGCTATTAAGATTCTTATGGAGTCTACATACACAGATTTCATAATAATAAAATATCAAAATATAAATTTCATACTTTATTTTATTTTATTTTTACGGTACACAGGGATCTAGAAGAATGCCAAAGGGAAGAGAGAAAAAAAAAGGTTGGGAACCCTGATCTAAGGGAATACACATAAGCCTGACTTAACCTTCTAACCAGGGCTGAAACCAACTGGACTCACTATCCAATACACCCTAACTTAACAACCTAGCCTGGACCCCCAGGATAGAAGACCCTCAGCAATTTACTGCAGTTTATAAAAGCTCTTGGTATAAAATACTGTTTAGTCCCTACTTATTATTTGTACTATGAGTAGAAGTAACTATAAAGATGGGCTCAGATATCAAACATTGGTGGTTACTCATGTGTATTTCTTCTAGAGGGCCACTATATTGCTTTAAAAGTAACCCATAATGATGCAATACAGTGAATGAGGCATTTCTTGTCAGTACTTGTCAAGGAATTGAGTACCCAAGAACTGTCAGAATTCTCAGTAGCAAAACCATGCATGTACAGGTTAGTGCAGAATTATAAAAAAAAATTTTTTAAAGGAGTATGATAATATTAATCACTCAGATCTGGGTGTTGTGACCATGACAACATGAATAAATCAGGCTGAGGGTTGGGTGAAGTAAATATGCCGTCATGAAAAAATCTGGCTGAGGACCCCGGTGACAGGACTATGCTGTGAAACACTTAACTCATTGCCGACAGGTGGCATGTACGCACATGCCATGGCATGGCGGGACCATCTGCCGGGGGCACGTACGCACATGCCATAGAGTATGTATGGACATGCCATTTTTTTTTTTTTTTTTTTTTTTTTTTGAGCCAATTATGAGTACTGCCTGTCTCGCCTGTTTATCCTTTTCCTTGATTTATGAATATATTTTATGTTATCATATTTTGCTGTTACTAATGTTTATAATTGATATTCATGGCATTAGTAAAAAATGTTTTTTCTCCTTGTGGCATCCCAAGTTCAAAAGGTTGTGAAGTGGAACTTCTCACTCCACTGAACAAGACACTTACAAATCTGTTCAAAAGATACATTCTAATCCAGCTCAATAACTTACCCCAGATGCCAAAGCTCACTAATTGTTCTAGGATAACTTCTGTTTCCATGGTCAAAAGCTGACTTAAGGTCAAGAAAAACAGTGTGCTTCCCTGGATTAGAGCTTGAAAAGTACTCTGCAAAGCAATATTGTGTGCTACATCCTGATAGAAATCCATACAGTCTGTGATATAATTTACCTTGTGACCAGTACCTTAGTCTGTTCAAAATGATCCTTTCTAGAACTGCATACATGCGGTTTGTGAAATTCGGCAGTATTTATTTGATTTCAGTATAGGGTTGATTAGACTGTGTGCCCAAGAGCCAGGCAGAATACCTTGTACCAAACTTAACCTGTACAGGTGCAAAAGGGGATTACCAGGTACCTGAGCTATAAGGCAGAGGACACTATACATAATTCCCCCTCACCCGAGGTGGACATTTTCCTTTGATCAGTGCATTATTTTAGTTCCCACTCAGTAATCTCAGCAAAGTCTGAGGGTCGGTATAAGAACATCCAATCACAATGGCAAATTTCCGTGCAATTTAAGAATGGGGCTAAAGGCCCGATTCTGAAATTGGGGGGTTAGTGAGTTTTAAAG
>NW_023658352.1:9229-24390 GCF_015228065.2 Penaeus monodon
TCCCGGGGCCCCCCTTTTAACTCCAATTTTCCCCCCCGTTTTCGCCAAAGGGAAAACCAAGGAAAAAAAAAAAAAAAAAAAGGGCCCAATTAGTTTAAAAATTTTGTTTTCAACAAAAAATTTTCAAAAAATTACCAAACCCTAATTGGGTGGGAAAAAATTTGGGGGCCAAAATATTTGGGTTTTTTTTGTTTTGGGAACAAAAAACCCATGTAACCTTTATTTTTTTTTTAAAAAACAAAAATCGGGGGAAAAAAAAACTTTTAAATAAACCCTTAAATTCTAAAAAAAAAAAATTCATGCAGGCGGGGTTTTCCCAAGGCCCAAAAAACCCCGCCCCAAAAAAAATTTTAATTTAAGGAAAACCTCCCCCCGGGGTTCCAATTTTTTTCAAAAAAAACCCTGGGCCGGGGAACCCAGTTTAGGCTCACTTTAAAAATTATCAAATCCAAAATTTTTAAAAATTTGAGGGAAATTTTTTTGGGGGGAACCCCCTTTTTTACGAGGGGGGAACTAAAATGAGATCAAAAAAAAAAAAGGGGGGGGGAAAAAATTTTTAAAGGCCCCTGTTTAAACTCGCCCCCCCTTTTTTTTCCCCTTAATTAATTTTGGTTTTTTTTTCCCCCCTTTTTAAAATCAATAATTTATCTAAATCAAAAAAATTGGTTTAAAATGATCGTTTTAAAATTTTTGAAAGGGTTTGGCCGGGAAATTAACCCCTTTTGGGTTTCTATCGGGTGAAAAATTTTGCTTTCCCCCAAATTTTTTCAATTAATTTAAAAAATTTTTTTTTGACCTTAAGTAGTTTTTAAAAAAAAAAAAAAAACCCAAAAAAGGGGAAAAAAAATTTTGGAAATTGGTTTCCCCATGCACCTCAAGGAAAGCCCAGCATCCCCACACTGATCAGTTGATCTGCCCAGTAAACTTACAGAAATTATTTTACCCAGATGTAGATATAATTTCATGGGCAATCATTTACTCTCTTAGAAATGCAGTGTATTTTTTTAATGTATTTCTGAATTGTAATTTGTAGCAGATTATGCTAAAATTTTTTATTGACTAAATATAGGTTCTGTAATATATACATATATATATATTTTATATATAATATATATATATATATATATATAAATATATATATTATAATTATATATGAATAAAAACTGTAGGTCAAATTATCTATATAATTTTTAAACTTATATTTTTATTTATATTCCCCCACCCCTTTCCTTCTCTGTCCCTCCCACAAGAAGGATAAGTTTTAGTAATTTCAAAACTCCTTTCAGGTTTTTTGAGGAAGGTTTATGGTCTACTCTCTGTCCAGTTGTTGGTCACCACAGTTGTTGCTGCAACATGTGCCTACACACCTGTTCTGAAGGATACCACCCATGCAATCCATGGCTTCTCATCATGTGTCTTCCCTTGGCTCTTGGAGTGCTGATAGCACTCCATGGAAAAGGTACCTATTTTTTATAAAAAGTTTAGTTTGCACAGGAAAAACTTAGGTGGTTGTAGGATTTCAAGAATTATCAATAATCTTTTGAATAATATGAGGTTAAATGATCAATAAGAATATTTCTGTTATACCAATGTGTGCTTAATAAAGTTTTGATATTCAGACATCATGTACCTATTAACTCTTGCTTCTTGGAGCTTTACTATCATTGATCCTAACCGGGGGAGTCGCTGTGAGCATGTATGAAGCCGAATCGGTAGTAAAAGTATTTGGCCTGACTCTGGCCATCACTTTTGGACTCACTGCATACACCTTCCAAACAAAGAGGGATTTCCCAAATGGTGCTGGGTAAGCTTAGATACCTTTCAAAATCTACTTTTATGCCACAAGAGTTGCTTTCATGTATGAGATTGTGAGAAATCTTTGGAATGTATTTCTAGTTTGGTGCAAAGAAACTTGAATATATATATAATTTTATATAATATATAAAATATATATATATATTATAGAATATATATATATATATATTATATTTATATTATATATAATTATATATATATTAAAATATATATGATATATATATTAAATTTAATATATAATTATATAATTTATTAAATATTTATATGTTTTTTATATATAATATATAATATATATATATATATATATAACATATATAATTTAAAGGTTTTTTTTAATTAATGGTTTTTATAATAATAAAATAATATATATTAATATTTTTATATTTTTTAATATAATATAATATATAATGTATATTTTATATAGTTTATTAAAAAATATTTTTTATAATATATTATATTAAATATTTATATATTTTTTATAAATTTATTAAAATATATATTATTAGATATATTTAATATATATATTTATAATATTAATATTATATATTATGTATATAATTTTTAATAACTATATATTATAAATTTTTTATTCATTTTTATTTTTAAAATATATTACATATATTATTTTTATATAAATAATTTTATATAAAATTTTTTTTTTTTAAAATTAAAAATTAATTATATAAAAAATATATATATTAATAATAATTTAAATAAATTTTTTTAAAAATATTAAAAAATATATATAAATTTAATAATAAAATATAAATATAAATAAAAACATATATATATATATATATATATATATATATATTATTTTTTATTTAATTATAATTAATTTATTTTTATATATCTATTTAAAATATTTTTATTAAAATCAAAATTTAATATATTTATATTTATATAATATTATTATATATTAATATATATATTATTTTTATTTATATATATATTATATTATATATATATATATACATATATATATATAATATATCAAGTTTCTTTGCAACCAGAACTAAAAGGACATTAAAAGATTTTCACATCTCATACATGAAAGCACTGCTTGTGGGCAGTGAAAGTAAGTTTTTAAAAAAGGTATCTAAGCTTCCCCGCCCCCATTTTGGGAAACCCCTCTTTTTTTTGGGGGGTGTATGCGGAGCCCAAAAATGAGGGCCAGAGTCAGGACAAATATTTTTTACTCCCGTTCGGTTATACATCCACAGCGACTCCCAGGGTTTATGGATCAAAAAGGGAAAGCCCAAAAAGCAAGAAGTTAATAGGTACAGATGTCTAAAATATCAAAACTTTATTAAGCCCATTGGATAACGAAGTTTTTTATTGACTTTTAACCTCATATTTTTAAAAGATTTTTAGATAATTTTAAAACCTACCAACCCCTAAGTTTGTCCTGTGAAAAACAAAAACTTATTATAAAAAAAGGTCCCTTTTTCACAGGAGTCTATCAGCCTCCAAGACCAAAGGGGAAGAACAGATAAAGCCATGGATGGCAGGGATGGTACCCTTCAAAAACAGGGTGTATGAAAGGTTGCAGCAACAATGTGGGCCCAAAAGGACAGAGATTGCCCAAAAAACCCTTTCCCTAAAAAAGCCTGAAAAGTTTTAAAATTTACTAAACATATCCTTCTTTTGGGGGGACAGAGAAGAAAGGAGTGGGAGAAAAAATAAAAATATAAGTTTAAAAATTAAGATAATTTGACCTACATTATATTCATAAATATATATTATATATTATTTTATATATATATATATATATAAAATATATATATATATATATTATGTTTAATTCAAACTTTTTTAGTCAAAAACTTTTAGCAAAATCTGCAAAAAAAAATTACAATTCAAAAATACATTAAAAAAATCCTGCATTTCTAAGAGAGTACAATGATTGCCCATGAAATTATATCTACATCTGCTAAATAATTTCTGTAAGTTTTGGGGACACGATCAGTTGGGATGGATTTTATCCTTGAGGTGCACGGGGCGTTTGTCTTTGGCAAACTTCCGTTATATTTTTTTTTGTTACCCGTTTTGGGTTTTTGGTAATTCCTTGAAGCCAACACAGAAAGTGAATTTTCTGTGAAAATTTTATGGGTGAACTTAGATAAAGAAAATTTGAATGGGCAATATCAAAAAAAAACCAACATCTTGCTATGATGCCTAAAAGTAGGGGAGGGCATAGTTTTGCGGGGAAAGTGCAGAGAAAAGTCAAAAAGACTGGAGTGAACAAACTACAAAAAAACACAAACAAAAACACAAAATCACCAACCCACCTTCCAAAAGTATGGGCGGGGGTTCCCAACCTGTACCACTAGGATACTTAGGTCTGAAAAAAAAAACCCTACTGTACAAAAATGATGTTGAAATCTAACTCACATCAAAATGTTTTTTTCTTTCTCTCTTTATTTTACTGAGAAAAGTTTTTTTTTTAAAGTTTAAGGGTAGGTGATTACCTTTGTTTTAATTTTTATGAAAATTCGTGTGTATGTATCAATCAAAAATTTTATAAATTTTCCGACTTTTTTTTTTTTTTTTTTTCGCCCTTAAAATCTTTTGGGGTCTCATCACAGTTTTTAAAAATAAAAAATCAAAAAAATAAATTTCATCTTTTTTTATTCATTTTTACGGTACACAGGGATCTAGAAAAATGCCCAAAGGGGAAAAGAGAAAAAAAAAAGGTTGGGGAAACCCCGATCTAAGGGGAAAACAATAGCCCGACTTACCTTTTAACCCGGGCTGAAACCAAAATGGGCTCCTATCCAAACCCCTAACCTAACAAACCCAGCCCCGGGAAAAAACCCCCACAAATTTTCTGCAGTTATAAAAGCTTTGGATAAATACTTTTAGTCCCCACTTTTTATTTGTATATGAGTAGAAGTAACTTAAAGTGGGCTCAGATATCAAAAATTTGGGGGTTACCATGTGTATTTCTTTTTGAGGGGCCCCATTTGCTTTAAAAATAACCCCTAAAGATGCAATAACATGATGAGGGATTTCTTTTCATACTTGTCAAGGGAATTGGTACCCGAACTGTCCGAATTTTCAGTAGTAAAACCATGATGTAAGGTTAGTGCAGATTATATAAAAATTTAAAGGAGTATATAATTTAATCACTCAGATCTGGGGGATTTTACCCACAACATGAATAAATCAGGCTGAGGTTTGGGGGGAGTAAAACCGTCATGAAAAAAATTTGGGTGAGGGCCCCGGGGACAGGACTATCTGTGAAAAAAACTTAAACATTTCCCAAAAGGTGGCAGTACGCCATGCCATGGCTGGCCCCGGGACCATCGCCGGGGGGGATTAAAGGGCCTATTTATTTTCCCCCCCAAAGAATTATTATTTTTTTTTAAAAAATTTTTTTATTTTTTCTTTATTTAATTTTTTTTATTTTTATATTTTATATATATTTCAAAGTTTCTTTGAAACCGAACTGAAATGCAAAACCCCCCGTTTTTCCCATCTCCCCCTAAAAGCCGTTGTGGGCGTGGTGTTTTAAAAAAGGGTTCTGCTTCGCCCCCTTTTGGTGAAATCCCTCTTTTTTTGGGGTGATGCAGTGACCCCCGTGTGGCTGGTAGGTTTTTTCCGTTCGGCTTCTCAGCTCCAGCGACTCCCCGGTTTGGACTCAATGATAAAAGGCCCCAAAAAAGCAAAATTTAATGGCATGGTCTAAAATTCAAAACTTTTTAAAGCCCTTGGGTTAAACGGTTTCTTTGATCTTTTAAACCTTATTATTAAAAGATTTTAGTTTTTGAAATCTACCAACCACCTAATTTTGGTTTGTAAAAACCTTTTTAAAAACGGCCTTTTCCCTGGGTGAATCAGACCCCAAGACCCAAGGGAAGACACATGATGAAAGCCAGTTTGGCTGGAGGGTATCCTCAAAAGGTGTGTAGGCAATTTTGCAGCAACAACTGTGGTGACCAAAAACGGAAAGGAGTAACCATAAACCTTTCCCTAAAAAAGCCTGAAAGGATTTGAATTACAAAAAACTTACCCTTTTGTGGGGGGGACGGGAAAAAGGAAAAGGGTGGGAGAATATAAAAAAAAATAAAAGTATATAAATATATTAAATTTGCCCCTTAAGTTATTTCATATTATATATTATAATATAAATTTAATAAAATATAAAATATAATAATATTTTAATATATATGTTTTAAAAATTACAGAACAATTTTAGAAATAAACATTTTACATAATTGTACAAATCAATTCAGAAACATTAAAAAAAAAATACACTGCATTTCTAAGAGAGGACAATGTTGCCCATAAATTATGATTACATCTGCTAAAAAAATTTTTTGTAATTTTACTGGGCAGATCAATGTCAGTGTGGGGATGGGGGATTTCACCCTGTGGGTGCATGGGCGCTTTGTTTTTGAGCAGTACTTTCGAAATATTTTTTTTTGTTGTTTACCTCGTATTGGTTTTTAATTTTTTGAAGACCAACACAGTAAAGAGAAAATTCTGTGAAAATTTATAGGTGAACTGTAATAAATAGCAATTTTGAATGGTGCAATATCAAAAAAAAACCCAATAATTTTGTATGATGGCCCTAAAATGGGGGAAGGCAGAAGTATTGGGGAAAGTGCAGAGTAAAAGTAAAATAGACTGGAGTAGAAAAAAACTTACAAAAAAACATAAAAAAAACAAAATACCCAAACCCATCCTTTTCCATAAAGATGGGCAGGGTTCCCAAAACCTTACCACTGGGGTTTTACATAGTTGAGAGAATAAACACTACAGTACAAGACATGATGTTGAAATCGAACTCACACTCAGAATGTATTTTTCTTTCTCTCTCTTATTTTACTGAGCAAAGCTTTTATTAAGTTATATTAGGAGTAGGATGATTACCATTTGTTTTACATTATTATGAAACTTTCTGTGTGTATGTGATCAATCAAAATATTTTATAAATTACCTGACTTTTTTTTTTTTTTTATCGCTATTAAGATTCTTATGGAGTCTACATACACAGATTTCATAATAATAAAATATCAAAATATAAATTTCATCTTTTATTTTATTTTATTTTTACGGGTACACAGGGATCTAGAAGAATGCCCAAAGGGAAGAGAGAAAAAAAAAGGTTGGGAACCCTGATCTAAGGGATACACATACGCCTGACTTACCTTCTAACAGGGCTGAAACCAAACTGGACTCCTATCCAATACCCCTAACCTAAAAACCTACCCCGGGAAAAAACCCTCAAAATTTACTGCAGTTATAAAAGCTTTGGATAAATACTTTTAGCCCCTATTTATTATTTGTATATGAGTAGAAGTAACTAAGTGGGCTCAGATATAAAACTTGGTGGTTACCATGTGTATTTTTTTTAGAGGGCCCTATTTGTTTAAAAAGAAACCCCAAAACGATGCAATAACATGATGAGGCATTTTTTGTCATACTTGTAAAGGGAATTGGTACCCGAACTGTCCAAATTCTCAGTAGTAAAACCATGATGAAAGGGTTTAGTGCAGATTATATAAAAATTTAAAGGAGTATATAATTTAATCACTCAGATCTGGGTGATGGACCCACAACATGAATAAATCAGGCTGAGGGGGGTGAGTAAAACCGTCATAAAAAAATTGGCTGGGGACCCCGGGTGACAGGACTATCTGTGAAAAACATTTAAAAATTCCCAACAGGTGGCAGTACGCCATGCCATGGCGGGCGGGACCATCCCCCGGGGGCATTGCACATGCCATGGGGTAGATGGACATCCCATATTTTTTTTTTTTTTTTTTTGGGGGAAATTATGATATCCCTGTCTTCCTGTTTACCCTTTTTTCCTTGATTTTGAATATTTTTTGTTATCATATTTGCTGTTACTAATGTTTTAATTAAAGTAATCATATTTCTATCAAAAAACCACTGAATTTGGCATTAGAAAAAAAATTTTTCTCTTGTGGATCCCAATTTAAAAAGGTTGTGAGTGGAATTTCTCACTCTACTAAACAAGCCCTTAAAAATTTGTTCAAAGATCTTCTAATCCAGTAAATAACTTCCCCCAGATGCCAAAGCTTATAATTTGTTCTAGGAAACTCTCGTTTCCATGGTAAAAAAGCTGACTTAAGGTAAAGAAAACGTTTTTTCCCTGGTTAGAGCTTAAAAGACTCTGAAAAAGAAAATATTGTGTGCTACACCCTGATAAAAAATCCATACATCTGTGATATAATTTACCTTGTGCCCAGTACCTGACTGTTCAAATGATCCTTTCTAGAATGCATACATGGGGTTATAAAATTGGGCATATTTATTTGTTTTCAGTATAGGGTTTGTTTAGACGTGCCCCAAGGCCGGCAGAATCCTTGTCCCAAATTTAAACCTGTACAGGTAAAAAGGGGTTACCGGTACCTGACTATAGGCGAACACTATACATAATTCCCCCACCGAGGGGGCATTTTTTTTATCAGTGCTTTTTTCATTCCCCCCCAAAATCTCAGCAAATTCTGAAGGGGGGGTATCAAAACACCCAATCACAAGGGCAAATTTCCGGCATTTAAATGACAAAGGGCTTTCTGAATTTGGGGGGAAGGGGGCCAAAATTGGTGCCCCAAACCCATGACTTGTTTGTAAAAAGAGGATAGGAACTGGGGGGTTATTTGGTTTTCCCTTAGGTTTGTTTAATTTTTTTTCCAGGCCTCAGACTTGAAGTGTTTTATTTTTGCAAAAAAGAAAAAAATTTCAATCAGAAACATTAAAAAAAAAATACACTGCATTTCTAAGAGAGGACAATGTTGCCCATAAATTATGATTACATCTGCTAAAAAAATTTTTTGTAATTTTACTGGGCAGATCAATGTCAGTGTGGGGATGGGGGATTTCACCCTGTGGGTGCATGGGCGCTTTGTTTTTGAGCAGTACTTTCGAAATATTTTTTTTTGTTGTTTACCTCGTATTGGTTTTTAATTTTTTGAAGACCAACACAGTAAAGAGAAAATTCTGTGAAAATTTATAGGTGAACTGTAATAAATAGCAATTTTGAATGGTGCAATATCAAAAAAAAACCCAATAATTTTGTATGATGGCCCTAAAATGGGGGAAGGCAGAAGTATTGGGGAAAGTGCAGAGTAAAAGTAAAATAGACTGGAGTAGAAAAAAACTTACAAAAAAACATAAAAAAAACAAAATACCCAAACCCATCCTTTTCCATAAAGATGGGCAGGGTTCCCAAAACCTTACCACTGGGGTTTTACTTTGGGTTGAGAGAATAAACACTACAGTACAAGACTGATTTTAAAAATCGAATCCACTGCAAAAAATGTTTTTTTTTTTCTTTCTTCTCTTATTTTATGAGCAAAGCTTTTTTTAAAAGTTATATTGGATTAGGATGATTACCATTTGTTTTACTTATTTGAAACTTTCTGTTGTTTGTCAATCAAAATATTTTAAAATTACCTGATTTTTTTTTTTTTTTTTTTATCGTATTAAGATTCTTAAGGGTCTACATACACAGATTTCAAAATAATAAAATATCAAAATAAAAATTTCATCTTTATTTTATTTTTTTTTTTAAAGGGTCACGGTTAGAAAAAACCCCAAAGGAAGGAGAAAAAAAAAAGGGTTGGGGAACCCCCTATCTGGGGAAACACAAAAGCCTGATTTCCCTTCTCCAGGGTGAAACCAATGGACTCATTTCCCAATAACCCTAACTTAACAACCCGCCGGGGCCCCCCAGGATAGAAGCCCCCAGCAATTTACTGCAGTTATAAAGCTCGGGTTAAAAACTGTTTAGCCCCCCTATTATTTTTTTACTTGAGTAGAAGTAACTATAAAAGGGGCTCAGATATCAAACATTGGTGGTTCTCATGTGATTTTTCTAGGGGGGCCACTATATTGTTTTAAAAAAGAACCCTAACTGTGCAATAAGTGAATGAGGCATTTCTTGTCTTATTGTCGGGAAATTGAGTCCCCAAAGAACTTCAAAATTTTCTCAGTAGCAAAACCATGCATTACAGGTAGGCAGATTATAAAAACAAATTTTTAAAGGATATATAATTAATCACTCAGATCTGGGGGGTGACCATGACAACATGAATAAACAGGCTGAGGTGGGTGAGTAAATATGCGTCTGAAAAATCGGCTGAGACCCGTGACAGGACTAGCTGTGAACACTTAACTCATTGCCGACAGGTGGCATGTACGCCTGCATGGCATGGCGGGACCATCCCCGGGCAGTCGCACATGCCATAGAGTATGATGGACAGCATGATTTTTTTTTTTTTTTTTTTTTTGAGCCATTATGAGTACTGCCTGTCTGCTGTTTTCCTTTTCCTTGATTTATGAATATTTTATGTTATCATATTTGCTGTTACTAATGTTTATAATTGATATTCTTTGGATTAGTAAAAATGTTTTTCTCCTTGTGGCATCCCAAGTTCAAAAGGTTGTGAGTGGAATTCTCACTCCACTGAACAAGACATTACAAATCGTTCAAAGATACATTCTAATCCAGCTCAATACTTACCCAGATGCCAAAGCTCACTAATTGTTCTAGGAAACTTCTGTTTCCATGGTCAAAAGCTGACTTAAGGTCAAGAAAACAGTGTGCTTCCCTGGATTAGAGCTTGAAAAGTACTCTGCAAGCATATTGTGTGTAATCCTGATAGAAATCCATACATCTGTGATATATTTACCTTGTGACCAGTACCTGAGTCTGTTCAAATGATCCTTTCTAGAACTGCATACATGAGGTTAGTGAAATTGGGCAGTATTTATTTGATTTCAGTATAGGGTTTGATTAGACTGGGGCCCCAAGAGCCAGGCAGAATACCTTGTACAAATTTAAACCTGTACAGGTAAAAAGGGGTTACCGGTACCTGACTATAGGCGAACACTATACATAATTCCCCCACCGAGGGGGCATTTTTTTTATCAGTGCTTTTTTCATTCCCCCCCAAAATCTCAGCAAATTCTGAAGGGGGGGTATCAAAACACCCAATCACAAGGGCAAATTTCCGGCATTTAAATGACAAAGGGCTTTCTGAATTTGGGGGGAAGGGGGCCAAAATTGGTGCCCCAAACCCATGACTTGTTTGTAAAAAGAGGATAGGAACTGGGGGGTTATTTGGTTTTCCCTTAGGTTTGTTTAATTTTTTTTCCAGGCCTCAGACTTGAAGTGTTATTGAAAATGCTTTGAGGAACTTTTAAAAGTGTTCATTTCTGAAAGAGTTTTTAATTCCTATTTTTTTGTTAGCCAAAAGAAAATGAAAAGGGTTATCATGGTTTGTTCGTTGCGATATAAAAACTCCTGAACTCACTTTTTTCCTTAATAGTGTAGAGTCACCGACCACTTAGGCTGTTTGCGGCATTCGAGTTGTTGTATTAAAGGTTTTTAAGATGTTGTAGTAATCGTGACCAAAATTTATCAACCTAGTTAATTGGGCCTTTTTTTTTTTTTTTTTTTTTTTTACCAGGGTTTTCTCCTGTGGCATTTTTCCTGGGAGGGGAAACCCCCCGGGCATTTGCCAAGGGGGACCCCCTGGCAACTGCCCTAAATAGACTTAATGCAGATTATCACCACAGTGAGCAGAAAGTAATGGGTTTAAAAAGAATATTTTAAAAACATAAATATGAAGAGTGGAGGGAAAACTTCAGTTTTAACCGGATTACGAAAAAAAAAAAAAAAGTGTATGGAGGGGTTTTTCCTTGAAAAACTAAGCCATTTTCATCTTTGGCAAAAGGCGCGAAAACAGAAAATAAGGTAGATACAGGACGAGAAGAGAGAAGAAACCCTTTATTTTTCTAGGTCCCCATCCATGTTTACCTCACGAGACCAAAACAAAGGTAAAGCGTAATCTTAATGCAATCATACCAAGTAGTCCATGTTTGGCTATGTTGTTCTTGTGAAACGAGTAATTTTTATAATTATCAGCGTCTGTTTTCCTTGAATTCAATTCATTCAATGTGCTCTATTTAATTTATTATACTTCGTTTACATTTTCTGTTAATTTTTATGCTATTTTGTACAATAACCTTCTCAATGCATGTTTGCACCAGGAGATTTTGACAGGCGTTGATGCATTTGTTGAGAAAGCCGGGGAGAATGTTTTTATTTAATTTATGACTCCGGTCATTTTAAGCTATATAGTGGATATGCATAACAAATAACATTAGTGTCCTATTTTTGGCCTGATATTTGAACCCAATCAAGTTCCCAAATGCCAATAAAGTGATTATATCAAGCAAGTTTTTTTTGGGGTGACCATACTATGAAAGCCAAGAATGGTTAATGGTTATGTTAAAAGCAAGGAGATAAATGTGCTATACATCAAGGTCATGTGCACTATAGTTTAATGTTAGGAGTACGGTGGTTGAGTTAGTGATTAGTTGTCTAAGCTGGGCAAAAGGAAATTGGTGGGTGAAAGGGTTCGGGTTGGGTGTGGTAGGAGTTAGATTAGAATGAAGATATGTATTCGTTTGAGGAAAGAGAATAGGGTGTTGAAGCGAAGTGTGGGATTCTGTAAGGATGTTCTGATAGGTGTAGGTCGTTGAAGGGAGGATAGGTGGTTATGGTTAATGGTTAATGGTTAAAAAGGCAGAGAAATGTGCCTAGACATCTAAGGTCCATGGTATACTATAGTTAATTAATGTTGGGAAGGTGGTTGAGTTAGTGATTAAGTTGTCTAGCTGGCAAGGAATTGGTGGAGTGAAGGGTTACGGTCGGGTGTGGTTAGGCGTTAGATTAGATGAGGATATGGTATGCGTTTGAGGAAAGCAGAATAGGTTGTTGAAGCCGAAAGTGTGGGGATTCTGTAAGGATGTCTGATAGGTTGGGAGGTCGGTGAAGGGAGGATAGATGGGGGAAAGCAGAGGTACGGGTTGTTTTCAAAACGTGGGCACGACAATAGGATGTGTGGGATTGAAAGGGGAACATTACATAAGGAACATAAGGGTGGATCAGATTGTGACATCAGATAGGAGTGTGTTAGACGGGTGTGGCCAATGCGTAAGCGGGCGAGAGCGGTCTCCCAACGTCTGTTCCGATGAAATGGAGCTGACCAGGAGGAGATTGATAGTTTTACAGAATGTAATTTATTAGTGCGGAGGCTTGACCAAAAAGATTGCCATCGATTATACAAGAAGGTCTTAAAGTGTGGGTAATAATCCGTGGCTGGGATACGTGAGAAGCGTGGTTGGTATGATGTGGACATAGAGGCGTGGCGTGCTAGTGTATCTGCCTGTTCATTGCCGGGGATTCCAACATGGCTGGGCACCCAGCAAAATTTGATTGTTTTATGGCGTGTGGACAGGTAGAACAACCAGTTCTGGATCTTACAAACAAGGGGGTTGGTGGTGTGTATTGACTTTATGAGAGTTAATGAGTTACGGGAGTCAGTAAAAATTGTAAAAGAGGAAGAGGAGAGTGAGTATATGTGTTTTAGAGCAAAAAGGAGTGCATACAGTTCTGTAGTAAGGACACTGGATTCAGGAGGAAGGGAGTATTTGAAAGTACGAGTTGGAAGATTACTGCAAAACCAGCACGGAGGTGGATTTGGAGCCATCAGTATATACGTGAATACTAGAGGAATGAGTGGAGACATGGTCAAGGAAATGTGTGAGAAGGACTGTAGAGGGATATTTGATTTTGGTGGGTCGGGGAAAACAGAAGAGCAATATGGGGGTGAGGTATAGCCCATGGAGGGACGGAATGGACAGAGAACGGGAGAGGTTGGAGATGGGGGAAAGGGAATGGGAGAGGAGGGTATCCATGCGATGTGAGAAAGGAGTAGGTAATCGTGGAGATGAAGCTAAGGTAGAAAGTAGGGGTTGTGGGATAGTTTAGTTTAGTGAGGGAAAATTGGTGGAATCAAACATAGCATCGGAGAGAGAGAAGGGCACGACGTCGAGATAGAGATGGTATGCCTGATTCATTTTACAGGCTCTCAACTGGGGAGGAGCGAAAGGCGCCTAGTGCTAAGCGAAGACCACAGTGATGGATTGTATCAAGATGGGCAAGGAGAGAAGTTGAGGCAGAGGAGTAGATATGGCATCCATAATAAAGAGTGGAGAGGATCAAAGTAACATGAAGATGAAGGAGAGTTTTGCGATCTGACCCCCATGATATATGGGATAGAGTTTTTAAGATTCGAAGACGGCGGAGAGCTTTTCTTTAATGTGTAGAATATGGTCTCGCCAGGACAGTTTGGAGTCAAAAATGACACCTAGAATTTGCCAGAGGAACGGCATTGGAGTGGAGTGCCATATACGAAGATGGGGGTAGGGACCTACACGTGAGCGAAAGAAAAGGATGGAGAAAGATTTAGAGGTAGAAAAGCGGAAGCCATGGTTTGTGGCCCAGGAAGATACTGATGAGATTGCAGATTGAAGAAATTGGTAGAGATTTGGGTATGGATGTGTCAGAAGCATAGATGGTTAAATCATCAACATATAGTGATGACCGGGCTCCTGTGGTAAAACTGAGACAATATCATTAACAGCAAGAAGGAATAAAGTGGTACTGAGCACACTGCTTGTGGGACACCTTCGATTTGGGGAAAGAAAGATGATGTGGCAGAGGCGATTTTGACCTGGAAAGTGCGTTGGGAGAGGAAGACTTTTTGAAGACACATGTTTCCACGTATGCCTAGAGAGGACATTTTGGAGAATATGGTACCGCCATGTCGTATCATATGCTTTTTTCTAGATAAAAAAATAGCTAGTACGATCATGCGTGCAAATGCAGATGTAATTATGTCTCAAAATGAGCAAGGGGTCAGCTGTGCTTCTGGCACGGCGAAAAACCGAATTGGAAGGAGAAGAGAAGATTGTGAGATTCAGATACCACATTAACGGGAATTCACCATTCGCTCTAATAGTTTGCACAAGCAGCTAGTTAGTGCGATGGGGCGATAGTCTGAGGAAGGTACCCGATTTATTGGGTTTCAGGAAGGGAAGGATAAGGCTTCTCGCCAATTAGAATGGAAATTTCCTGATGTCCATATTGGTTTGTAAATTTTTAATAGGAAGGTAAGGAGGAAGATGGGAGTTGCCGGAGCATAGGTAGTGAATACCGTCAGGGCCTTCATGAGTGTTACGGCACGATTGTAGGGCAGAATGAGTTCAGAGGAAGAAAATGGGGCATTATAGGACTCATCAGAGGATGGGTGAAGGTAATGGGGGTACGTTCTCTGGTGGTCTAATAGAAGAGAAGTGAGAAGAAAGGTGAGATCCACTACTGACCTGGCTAAATAATCACCCAGTTCATTAGCGACTTGGAGGGATCAGAAATGAGGGTATTTCGAATATGGAGGACAGGGCAGTGGGGGGATGTTTGCCTGATGTTTATGGGTTTCGGGGGGCCCCCCCTTTTTTTT
>NW_023658353.1:0-24388 GCF_015228065.2 Penaeus monodon
ATTTTTGAAAGAATAATAAAACAAAAAATAAAAACAAAATAATATAAAAATAATAAAAATATAAAATTTTTATAATTTTTATATCTTATCTTAATTAGTATCGTTAAAACTGTAATTATAACAGATATAATAAATTATAGTTGCAAATAAACTACAAGTACAAATAAAAATGAAAGATAATAATTACAATAATAATACTAATAACAATATTATACCACTATATTATTATTATTTACTTATACTATTATTATTATTGGTTATTAAATTTAGTTATAATAGATTTTTTGGCAATAATACTAATAATTTAAAATAATAGTAATAATAATAATAATAATAATAATAATAATAATAATATTAATAATATTAATAATATTCAAATGTTATCAAATTCTCTTATTCTCACTTTTACCATCATTATGTGTATTATGATAATACAATTCTGGTAATTATTATCATTATTACCCTAATAATTTCCGAAATTCACCAAAGAAATCGAAAAAACGTCATTTTGGAAGTTACTCTCAAAGGCTATTATTTCGCTAGATTTTGCCGCTTTTTCGACTTTGGGAATGTTTTTCTATACTTTTTTATTATATATGGACACAAATTCTGTTATTATCATCATTATTATCATGTATCATCATTATTATCGTTTATCATCATCATTATCATCATTATCAAACATTATCATCATACATTATCATCATTATTGCAATTATTATCATCATTATTGCAATTGTTATCATTAAATTTTTGCAATTATTGGAGTTATAGTATATATTTTTGCAATAATACTAAAAACACAACAAAAATAATAGTAATAACAATATAATAACATAATAACGATTTTATAATAATTATTTATATCTTATCTTAATTAGTATCGTTATTACTGTAATTATTACTGTTATAATATTATTTTTGCAATTATACTACCAGTACAAATAATAATAGATGATAATAATACAATAATAATACTAATAACATATTATAACCACTAGCATTAAATTTTTATTATACTTATACTTATTATTATTATTGTTTATTATTACAGTTATAATAGTTTTTTGGCAATAATACTAATAATTAAAAATAATAGTAAATATAATATATAATTAATAATAATAATAAAATAATAATAATACATAATAATTATAATAATAATAAGATAATATAACTAATATTAATAATATTCAACATGTTATCAAATTCTCTTTATTTCTCACTTTTAACCATTATTTTTATTATACAATTTTGGTAATTATTATCATTATTACCCTATATTGCCGAAATCACCAAGAAATCGAAAAACGTCATTTGGATATACTCTCAAAAGGCTATATTTCGCTAATTTTGCCGCTTTTTCGACTTTTGGGAATGTTTTTTATACCTTTTTTATATTATATATGGACACAATTCCTGTTATTATCATCATTATTATCATGATATCATCTTATTATCGTTATCATCATCATTATCATCATTATCATCATTATCATCATCATTATCATCATTATTGCAATTATTATCATCATTATTGCAATTGTTACATATTATTGCAATTATTGGAGTTATAGTATATATTTTTGCGAATAATACTAATAACCACAACAATAATATAGAATAACAATAATAATAACAATAATAACGATTTTATAATAATTATTTTATCAATATCTTAATTAGTATCGTTTATTACTGTATTATTACTGTTATATAATTATTTTTTGCAATATCTACGAGTACAAATAATAATAATGATAATAATAACACTAATAAACTAATAACATATTAATAACCACTAGCATTATTATTTTATACTTATACTTATTATTATTATTGTTATTATTACAGATATAAATAGATTTTTTTGTCAATTAATACTAATACTTTAATATAATAGTATAGATAATCATAATAATAATAACTAATAATAATACTAATCAAATAATAATACTGAATAATACTATATAATACTAATCATAATTTTAATAATATTCAAATGTTTATCAAAATTCTCCTTTATTCTCACTTTTATCATCATTATTTGTTAGATTAATACAATCCTGGTAATTATTATCATTATTACCCTAATTAATTTCAGAAATCAACCAAAGAAATCGAAAAACGTCATTTTGGAGTATACTCTCAAAAGGCTATATTTCGCTAGATTTTTCCGCTTTTTCGACTTTTGGAATGTTTTTCTTATACCTTTTTTAATTATAATATGGACACAATCCTCTTATTATCATCATCGTTATCATATTATCATCATTATTAGCGTTATCATCATCATTATCTCATTATCATCAGCATTATCATCATTATTGACATTAGTTATCATCATTATTGCAAATTGGTTAATCATTATTATTGCAATTATTGGGTTATAGTATATTTTTTGCAATATACTAATAACCCACAACAATATAATAGTATAACATAAGAATACAATATAACCGATTTTATTTATATTATTATATATCATTATCTTAATTAGTATCGTTTAAGTAACTGTAATTATTACTGTTATACATAATTATTTTGCAATTATACTACCAGTACAAATATATAATGATAATAATACAATAATAATCTAATAACAATATTATAACCACTAGCAGTATCATATTATAACTTATACTTTTATTATTATTGTTATTATTAGCAGTATAATAGATTTTTGGCAATTATTCTAATAATTAAGAATAATAGTAATAGATAATAATAATAATAATAATAATAATAATAATAATAATAATAAGAATAATAATAATAATATAATAATACTGATTTTAATATATTCAAATGTTATCACAATTTCTCTTTATTCTCACTTTTATCAATCATTATTGTGTATGATGAATACAATTCTGGTAATGAGATTTATTATCATATTACCCTAATATTGCCGGGGGGAAAATCACCAAAGAAATCGAAAAACTCATTGTTGGAGTAATACTCTCAAAGGCTATATTTCGCTAGATTTGCTCAGCTTGTTTCGGGACTTTTGGGGAATGTTTTTTCTTTACCTTTTTTATATTATATATGGACAACTTTCCTCCTTATTATCATCATCGTTATCATGATTATCATCATTATTATCGTTATCATCATCATTATCATCATTATCATCATTTCCATCATCATTATCCTCATTTATTGCAATTATTAATCATCATTATTGCAATTGTTATCATTATTATGCAATTATTGGAGTTATAGTACTATATTTTTGCAATATACTAATAACCACAACAGTAAAATAGTAATAACATAGAATAACAATAATAACGTTTTATATAATATTTATATCATTATCTTTATTAGTATCGTTATTACTGTACTTATTATGTTATAATATTATTTTTTGTAATTTAACTACCAGTACAAATATAATAATGATAATCATAGCAATATAATACTAATACAATATTATAACCACTGCATTATTATTATTCTACTTATACTTATTTATTATTTATTGTTATTATTCAGAATCTATAGAATTTTTTGCAATTATACTGATATTAAGATAATAGTAAAAGAATAATATCATACTAATAATACTCCTATAACAATAATCCTATATAATAATAATAATAATACTCATAATAAAATACTATAATAATTTTAATAATATTCAAATGTTACCAAATTCTCTTTATTTATTCTCACTTTTATCATCATTATTGTTAATGATTAAATACAATTCTGTAATTATTATCAATTATTACCCTAATAATTGCCGAAATCACCAAATAATCGGAAAAAACGTCATTTTGGAGTATACTGCTCAAAAGGCTATATTTCGCTAGATTTTGCTGACTTTTTTTCGACTTTTGGATTGATGTTTTTTTCTTATCCCTTTTTTATATTTATATGGACACAATTCCTCTTATTATCATCATCGGTATCATGATTATCTCATATTATCGTTACATCATCATTATCATCATTATCAGCCATCATTATCATCATTATTGCAATGATTATCATCATTATTGCAATTGTTTATCATTATTCTTGCAATTATTGGAGTTATAGTATATATTGTTGCAATAATACTAATACCACAACAATATATGTAATCACAATAATACTAACAATAATAACGATTTTTATAATAATTTTTTATATCATTATCCTTATTAGTATCGTTCTTACTGTAATTAATTACTGTATAATAATTATTTTTTGCAATTATACTACCAGTACAAATAATAATAATGATCAATAAATAACAATAATAATACTAATAACAATATTATAACCACTAGCATTATTATTATTATACTTATACTTATTATTATTATTGTTATATTACAGATATAATATATTTTTTGGCATTATACTAATAATTTAAGATAATAGTACAATAATAATAATAAATAATAATAATAATAATAATAATAATAATAAAATATACTAATACTAATAATAATATTTTAATAATACTTCAATGTTATCAAATTCTCTTTATTCTCCACTTTTATCATCTTTTGTTATGATTAATACAATTCTGGTAATTATTCTCATTATTAACCTAATAATTGCCGAAATCACCAAGAAAAGTCGAAAAAACGTCATTTGGTATACTCTCAAAGGCCTATATTTCGCTAGAATTTTTGCCGCTTTTCGACTTTTGGGAATGTTTTTCTTATACATTTTTTATATTATATATGGACACAATTCCTCTATATCATCATCGTTATCATGATTATGCATCATTATTATCGGTTATCATCATCATTATCATCATTATCATCATCATTATCTCATTAGTGTCAATTTATTATCATCATTATTGCAATTGTTATCCTTATTATTGCATTTATTGGAGTTATAGATATATTTTTTTTTGGCAATAATACTATAACCACAACATAATAATAAGTAATAACAATATAATAACAATATAACGATTTTATAATAATTATTTCTATCATTATCTTATTAGTATCGTTATTACCTGTAATTATTACTGTTATAATAATTAATTTTTGCAATTATACTACCATACAAATAATAATAAATGATATAATAACAATAATAATCTAATAACATATTATAACCACTAGCTTATTATTATTATACTTATACTTATTTTATTATTGTTATTATCGATATAATAGATTTTTTGGCATTTATACTATAATTAAGATAATATATAATAATATATAATAAGAAATAATAATAATAATTAATAATAATAATAAATAATCATAATAATAATAATAATATAATAATAATTTTAATAATATTCAAATGTTATCAAAATTCCTCTTTATTCTACTTTTTATCTCATTTATTGTTATGATTTAATACAATTCTGGTAATTATTATTATTTTACCCTAATAATTGCCGAAATCACAAAGAAATCGAAAAACTGTCATTTTGGAGTATACTCTCAAAAGGGTATATTTTCGCTAGATTTTGCCCGCTTTTTCCGACTTTTGGGATGTTTTTCTTATACCTTTTTTATATTAATATATGGCACACAATTCCTCTTATTATCATCATCGTTATCATGATTATCATCATTATTTATCGTTTATCATCATCATTATCATCATTATCATCATTTCATCATCATATCCATCATTATTGGCAATTATAATCATCATTATTGCAATTGTTTATCATTATTATTTGCCAATTATTGGAGTTGATAGTATAATTGTTTTGCAATAATACTAATCAACCAAAACAATAATAATAGTATAACAATGATAATAACATAATACCGATTATATAATAATTATTTATATCATTATCTTAATTAGTTCGTTATTACTGAAGTATTACTGTTATAATAATTATTTTTGGCAATTATACTACCAGTACAAATCATAATATGAAATAATAACAATAATAATACTAATAACAATATTATAACCACTACACAATATTTTATTATACTTATACTTAATTATTAATATTGTTATTAGTACAGATATAAGAGATTTTTTGGCACTTTATACTAATAATTAAGATAATAGTAATAATAATTAATAATAAATAATATAATAATTAATATAATAATAAGAATAATAATAATAGAGATAATAAAATAGAATTTTAATACTCTTCATGTTATCAAATCTCTTTATTCTCACTTTTATCATCATTATTGTTATGATTAATACATTCTGGTAATTATTATCATTATTACCCTAATATTGCCGAAATCACCAAAGAAATCGAAAAACGTCATTTTGTAGTATACTCTCAAGGCTATATTTCGCTAGATTTTGCGCTTTTTCGACTTTGGAATGTTTTTTCTTATACCTTTTTTTATATTATATATGGACACATTCCTCTTTTATCATCATCGTTTTATCATTATTATCATCAGTATTATCGTTATCATCATCATTATCATCATTATCATCATCATTATCATCATGTATTGCAATTATTATCATCATTTGTGCAATGTTATCATTTTATTGCAATTATTGGAGTTATAGTATATATTTTTGCAATAATCTAATAACCACAACAATAATATAGTATCACATAATAGATAACAATAATCACGATTTATAATACTTATTTATATCATTATCCTTATAGTATCGTTATTACTGTATTATTACTTTATAATAATTATTTTTGCAATTATACTACCAGTATAAAGAATATAATACTGATATAATAACCTATAAGTACTAATACAATATTATAACCACTAGCATTATTTCATTAACTGTATACTTATTTCAGTTATTATTGTTATTATTACAGAATATAATAGATTTTTGGCAATTCTACTATAATTAGAAGAATGAGTAAATATACTAATAATAATATATAATAATAATAATAAGAATAGTAATAATAATAAGTTTTTAATAATTATTCACATGTTATCAAATTCTCTTTATTCTCACTTTTATCATCATTATTGTTGTTTGTTGATTAATACATTCTGTGAATTATTATCATTATTACCCTGAGTAATTGCGAAATCACCAAAGAAATCAAAAAACGTCATTTTGGAGTATACTCTCAAAGGTAAATATTTCGCTAGATTTTGCCGCTGTTTCGGGGGACTTTGGGAAGTTTTTTCTTATACCTTTTTTATATTATATATGACACAATTCCTCTGGATTATCATATCGTTATCATGATTATCATCATTATTATCGTTATCATCATCATTATCATCATTATCCTCAGTAGTCATCATCATTATCATCATTATTGCAATTATTATCATCATTATTGCAATTGTTATCATTATTGTGCAATTATTGGAGTATAGTATATTTTTTTGGCAATATACTTAATAACCACAACCAATGATAATAGTAATACAATAATAATAACAATACTAACGATTTTATAATCATTATTTATATCTTATCTTATTAGTATCGTTTTAACTGTAATTATTACTGTTATAATAATTATTTTTGCAATTATACTACCAGTACAAATTATAATGATAATAATAGCAATAATAATCCTAATACAATATTATAACCACTACATTATTATTATTATACTTAACTTATTATTTATTATTGTTATTATTACAGATATAATACGATTTTTTGGCAATTATACTAATATTTAAAGATAATATAATATAATAATATAATAATAATAATAAAATAGTATAATATGATAATAATATAATATAATAATAATAATTTTAATAATATTCAAATGTTATCAAAATTCTCTTTATTTCCTCACTTTTATCATCATTATTGTTATTATTACCTACAATTCTGTAATTTATTATCAGTATTCCCTAATAATTGCCGAAATCCACCAAAGAAATCGAAAAAACGTCATTTTGGAGTATGCTCTCAAAAGGCTATATTTTTCGTAGATTGTTGCCGCTTTTTCGACTTTTGGGAATGTTTGTCTTATACCTTTTTATATTATATATGGACACAATTCCGCTATTGATCATCATCGTTATCATGCTTATCCTCATTATTATCGTTATCATCATCACTTAGCATCATTATCCATCATTATCATCATCATTATCATCATTATTGCAATTTTATCATCATTATTGCAATTGTTATCATTAATTGCAATATTGGAGTTATAGTATATATTTTTGCAATAAATACTAATAACCACAAAATATATAGTAATTAACAATAATAATAACAATAATACGATTTTTAAATAATTATTTATAATCATTATCTTAATTAGTATCGTTTATTACTGTATTATTACTGTTATAATAATTATTTTGCAATTACTACCAGTACAAATAATAATAATGATAATAATAACATCATAATACTTAATAACAATATTATAACCACTAGCACATTATTATTATTTACTTATACTTATTATTATGATTGGTATGTATTACAGATATACTCGATTGTTTTGGCAATTTATAACTAATAATTAAGATATAGTAATATAATAATAATAATAATAATATAATATAAGTAATATAATGAATATATAATAATAAGAATTTTAATAATATTCAAATGTTATCAAAAATTCTCTTTATTCTCACTTTTAGTCTCATTTTGTTATGATTAATACAATTCTGGTAATTATTTCATTATTACCCTAATAATTGCCGAATCACCAAAGAATCGAAAAAACGTCATTTTGGAGTATACTCTCAAAAGGGTAGATTTCGCTAGATTTTGCCGCTTTTTTCGACTTTTGGGAATGTTTTTTCTTATACCTTTTTTATATAATATTGGACACAATCCTCTTATTATCATCATCGTATCATGATTATCATCATTCTTATCGTATATCATCATCATTATCATCATTATCATCATTATCATCATCATTATCATCATTATTGCAATATTTCATCATTATTGCAATTGTTTTATCATTATTATTGCAATTATTGGAGTTATAGTATATATTTTTGGCAAATCTAATAACCACAACAATTTTTAAAAATTAAAAAATAAAGTTTTAAAAAAATACCAAAAATTTAATTTAAAATTCCCAATAATCACGATTTTATTACTATTATTTATATCATTATCTTAATTAGTATCGTTATTACTGTAAATTATTACTGTTTATAATAATTTTGTGTTTGAAATTAACTACCATTACAATATAATATGATAATAATCACAAATAAATCATCTAATAACAATAATATAACACTAGCATTATTATTATTATAGCTTATCTTATTATTATTATTGTTTATTATTACAGATATAATACGATTTTTTGGCATTATACTAATAATTAAGATAATATAATAATAATTAATAATAATATAATAATAATATAATAGTAATAATAATAATAATAATAATAATAATAATAATATAATTTTATACTATTCAATGTTATCAAATTCTCTTTATTCTCACTTTATCATCATTATTGTTATGATTAAATACAATTCTGGTAATTATTATCATTATTACCCTAATAATTGCCGAAATCACAAGAAATCGAAAAACGTCATTTTGGAGTATCTCTCAAAAGGCTATATTTCGCTAGATTTTGCCGCTTTTGTCGAACTTTGGGGAATGTTTTTCTTATACCTTTTTTTATATTATATATGGACAAATTCCTCTTATTATCAATCATCGTTATCCTGATTATCATCATTATTTATCGTTATCATCATCATTATCATCATTATCATCATGATCAGTCAGCATTATCTCATTATTGCAATGATTATCATCATTATTGCAATTGTGATCATTATTATTGCAATTATTGGAGTTATAGTATATATTTTTGCAATAATACTAATAACCAAAAATAATAATATTAATCACAATAATAATAACAATAATAACGATTTTATCATAATTATTTATATCATTATCTTTAATTTAGTATCGTATTACTGTAATTATTACGGTTATAATAATTATTTTTGCAATTATACTACCAGTACAAAATAATAATAATGATATAATAACAATAATATACTAATAACAATATTATAACCACTAGCATTATTATTTATTATCCTTATTACTTATTCTTATTATTGTTATGATTACAGATATAATAGATTTTTTGGCAATTCTACTAATAATTAAGATAATAGTAATAATAATAATATAATATAATGTAATAATAATAATAATAATAATAATAATAATAATAATAATAATATAATAATTTTTAATAATATTCAATTTTATCAAAATTCTCTTTTATTCTCACTTTTAATCATCTTATTGTTTATGATTAATCCAATTCTGGTAATTATTATCATTATTACCCTAATAAACTTGCCGAAATCACCAAGAATCGAAAAACGTATTTTGGAGTATACTCTCCAAAAGGCTATATTTCGCTAGTTTTGCCGCTTTTCGACTTTTGGGAATGTGTTTCTATCCTTTTTTATATTATATAATGGACCAAAATTCCCTCTATTATCATCATCGTTATCATGATTATCAGCATTATTATCGCTATCTCATCATTATCATCATTTCAATCATTAGCATCATCATTATCATCATTATTGCAATATTATCATCCATTATTGCAAACATTGTCAATAGCCCCCTTAGATTAGCAACTAATGCAATTATTGGAGTTATCGTACAATAATATTCTTTCACACAATAATAAAACTAAAAATAACCACAATAATAATAATAGTAATAACAAAAATCGAATAAGAACAATAATCCCGATTTTATAAAATTATTTATATCATTATCTTAATTAGTATCGTATTACTGTATTATTACTGTTATAATAATTATTTTTGCAATTTACTACGCAGTACAAATAATAATAATGATCATAATAACATAAGAAGACTAATAACAATATTATAACCACTAGCAATTATTATTATTATAACTTATACTTATTATTCTTATTGTTATTATTACAGATTAATAGATTTTTTGGCAATTATACTATAGTTAAGATATATAGTAAGAATAATACTAATAACTAATAATAATAATAATAATAATAATAATATAATAATAATATATAATTTTAATAATATTCAAATGTTATCAAAATTCTCTTTATTCTCACTTTTATCATCATTATATGTTATGATTAATACAATTCTGGTATTATTATCATTATTACCCTAATAATTTGTCGAAATCACCGAAAGAAAATCGAAAAAACGTCATTTTGGAGTATACTCTCGAAAGGCTATATTTTCGCTAATTTTGCCGCTTTTTTCGACTTTTTGGGAATGTTTTTCTTATACCGTTTTTTATATTCTATTGGACACAATCCTCTTATTATCATCATCGTTATCATGATTCTCATCATTATTAAACGTTTATCATCATCATTATCATCATTATCATCACATTATCATCATTATTGCAATTATTTATCATCATTATTGCAATTGTTATCATTATTATTGCAATTATTGAGTTATAGTATATATTTTTGCAATAATACTAATAACCACAACATATAATAGTAATAAGCAATATAAATAACAATAACGATTTTATCATAATTATTTATATCATTATCTAATTAGTATTCGTTATTAACTGTAATTATTACTGTTATAATAATTATTTTGCAATTATACTACCAGACAAATAATAATAATGATAATAATAACAATAATAATACGAATAACAATATTATATCCACTAGCATTATTTATTATTATTATACTTTATACTTATTATTATTATTGTTATTATTACAGATATAATAGATTTTTGGCAATTATACTAATAAATTAAGAATAATATAATAATAATATAATAATAATAAAATCATAATAATAATAATAATTTTAATAATATTCAAATGTTTATCAAAATTCTCTTGATTCTCACTTTTATCATCATTATTGTTATGATTAATACAATTCTGGTAATTATTATCATTATTACCCTAATAATTGCCGAAATCACCAAGAAATCGAAAAAACGTCATTTTGGAGTATACTCTCAAAAGGGTATATTTCGCTAGATTTTGCCGCTTTTTCGACTTTTGGGAATGTTTTTCTTATACCTTTTTATATTATATATGGACACAATTCCTCTTATTATCATCATCGTTATCATGATTATCATCATTATTATCGTTATCATCATCATTATTATCATTATCATCATTATCATCATCATTATCATCATTATTGCAATTATTATCATCATTATTGCAATTGTTATCATTATTATTGCAATTATTGGAGTTATAGTATATATTTTTGCAATAATACTAATAACCACAACAATAATAATAGTAATAACAATAATAATAACAATAATAACGATTTTATAATAATTATTTATATCATTATCTTAATTAGTATCGTTATTACTGTAATTATTACTGTTATAATAATTATTTTTGCAATTATACTACCAGTACAAATAATAATAATGATAATAATAACAATAATAATCTAATAACAATATTAAAAACCACTAGCATTATTATTATTATACTTATACTTATTATTATTATTGTTATTATTACAGATATAATAGATTTTTTGGCAATTATACTAATAATTAAGATAATAGTAATATAATAATAATAATAATAATAATAATAATAATAATAATAAAATAATAATGATAATAATAATAATAATTTTAATAATATTCAAATGTTATCAAAATTCTCTTTATTCTCACTTTTATCATCATTATTGTTATGATTAATACAATTCTGGTAATTATTATCATTATTACCCTAATAATTGCCGAAATCACCAAAGAAATCGAAAAAACGTCATTTTGGAGTATACTCTCAAAAGGCTATATTTCGCTAGATTTTGCCGCTTTTTCGACTTTTGGGAATGTTTTTCTTATACCTTTTTTATATTATATATGGACACAATTCCTCTTATTATCATCATCGTTATCATGATTATCATCATTATTATCGTTATCATCATCATTATCATCATTATCATCATTATCATCATCATTATCATCATTATTCAATTATTACCATCATTATTGCAATTGTTTATCATTATTATTGCAATTATTGGAGTTAAAGTATATATTTTGTTGCATATACTAATACCACACAATATAATAGTAATAACAATATAATAACAATATAACGAGTTTATAATAATTATTTATATCATTATCTTAAATTAGTATCGTTTATTACTGTAATTATTACCTGTTATAAATAATTATCTTTGCAATTATACTACCGTCCAAATAATATAATGATAATATAACAATAATAATACGAATAACATATTATAACCACTAGCATTATTATTATATACTTATACTTATTAATTATTATGTGTTATATTACAGTTATCATAATTTTTTTGGCAATAATACTAATAATTAAGATATAGTAATAATAATAATAATAATAATATATAATAATACTAATATAATAATAATAATAATAAAGAATAATAATATAATAATATTCAATGTTATCAAAATTCTCTTTATTCTCACTTTTATCATCATTATTGTTATATTAATTACAATCTGGTAATTATTATCAGTATTACCCTAATAATTGCGAAATCCACCAAAGAAATCGAAAAAACGTCATTTTGGGAGTATACTCCTCAAAAGGCTATATTTCGCTAGATTTTGCCGCTTTTTCCGACTATTTGGGAATGTTTTCTTATAACCTTTTTTATATTATATATGGACACATTCCTGTTATTATCATCGATCATTATCATGATTATCATCATTATATCGGTTCTCATCATCATTATCATCATTATCATCATCATTATCATCATTATCATCATTATTGCATTATTACCATCATTTATTGCAATTGTTATCATTATTATTTGCAATTATTGGAGTTATAGTATTATATTTTTTGCAAATACTATACCCAAACAATAATAATAGTAATAACAATAATAATAACAATAATACGAGTTTTATAATAATTATTTATATCATTATCTAATTAGTATCGTTATTAACTGTAATTATTACTTTATAATAGTATACTTTGGCATTATACTACCAGGTCCATAATAATAATGATAATATTACAATAAGAATATCGAATAACAATATTATAACGCATATGCATTCTTCTTATTATACTTATACTTATTATTATTCTTATATAATTACAGTTATAATAGATTTTTTTTGGCATATCTGAATAATTACGATAATAGTAATAATAATAATAATATAATAATAATAATAATAATAATAATATGATAATGAATAATAATAATAATAATAATAATCATTAAGAATATTCAAATGTTTAAAAGATTCTCCTTTATTCTCCCTTTTATCATCATTCTTGTTATGATTATACAATTCTGGTAATTTATAATCTTATTTTACCTACCCTAATAATTGCCGGAATCACAAGCTCGAAAAAACGTCATTTTGAGTATCTCTCAAAAGGCTATATTTCGCTGGATTTTTGCCGCTTTTTCGAACTTTGGAATGTTTTTTCTTAACCTTTTTTATATTATATTGGCACAATTCCTGTTATTATCATCATTCATTATCATGATTATCATCATTATTATCTGTTTATCATCATCATTATCATCATTATCATCATCATTATCATCATTATCTCATTATTTCAATTATTACCATCATTATTGCATTGTTATCATTATTAATTTGCAATTATTGGGGTTATGTATATATTTTTTGCAATATACGAATAACCACAACAATAATAATAGTAATAACAATACTAATAACAACAATAACGAGTTTATAATATTATTTATATCATTATCTTAATTAGTATCGTTATTTACTGTAATTATTACTGTTATAATAATTATCTTTGCAATTATACTTACCAGTCCCAAATAATAATATTGATAAATAATAACATAATAATACGAACTAACAATATTATAACCACTAGCATTAATTATTATTATACTTATACTTATTATTTTATTGTTATTATTACAGTTATAATAGATGTTTTGGCAATAATACTAATAATTAAGATAATAGTAATACTAATAATAATAATATAATAATATAATATAATAATAATAATATATAATAATAATATTAATAATATTCAAATGTTATCAAAATTCTCTTATTCTCACTTTTAATCATCTTATTGTTTATGATTAATACAATTCTGGTATTATTATCATATTACCTCTAATAATTGCCCGAATCCCAAAGAAATCGAAAACCGTCATTTGGAGTATACTCTCAAAAGCTATATTTTCGCTAGATTTTTGCGCTTTTCGACTTTTGGGAATGTTTTTTTTCTTATACCCTTTTTATATTATATGATGGACCATCAATTCCTGTTATTATCATCATCATTTATCATGATTATCATCATTATTATCGTTATCATTCATCCTTATCAATCATTACATCATCATTATCATCATGATCAATCTTATTGCAATTATTACCATCATTATTGCAATTGGTTATATATTATTGCAATTATTGGAGTTATAGTCTATATTTTTGCAAATATACTAATAACCACAACATAAAATAAGTAATAACAATAAAATACAATAATAACGGAGTTAATACTTAATTTATATCATTGTCTTAATTAGTATCGTTATTACTGTATTCTTAATGTTATAATAATTATCTTTGCAATTATCTACCGTCCAATAATAGATACGGATAATAATAACACTAATATACGGAAATAACAATATTTATACCCACTAGCTTATTATTATTCTACTTATACTTATTATTATTATTGTTATTATTACAGTTATAATTGATTTTTTGGCAATAATACAATAATTAGAATAATGTAATAATAATAATAATAATAATATAATAAATATACATAATAATAATATACTAATAATAATAATAATAATAATATAAATATTAATAATATTCAATGTTTATCAAATTCTCTTTATTCTCCTTTTATCATCATTATTGTTTGATTATACATTCTGGTAATTATTATCATTATTACCCAATAACTGCCGAATCCCAAAGAAATCGAAAAAACGTCCATTTTTGGAGTATACTCTCAAAAGCTATATTTCGCTCGATTTTGCCGCTTTATCGACTTTGGGATGTTTTTCTTATACCTTTTTTATATTATATACGGACACAATTCCTGTTATTATCATCATCATTATCATGATTTCATCATTATTAATCGTTATTCATCATCATTATCATCATTATCATCATCATTATCATCATTATCATCATTTATTGCAATTATTCATCATTAGTGGGCAATTGTTATCATATTATTGCAATTATTGGAGTTATATCTAAATCTTGTTGCAATGAGATACTAATAACCACGAAACATAATAATCGTAATAACAATAATAATAACAATAATACGATTTTATAATAATTATTTATATCAATTATCTTACTTAGTATCGTTTATTACTGTAATTATTACTGTTATAATATTATCTTGCAATTATACTACCAGTCCAATAATAATAATGATAATATAACAATAATATACGAATAACAATATTATACCACTAGCATTATTATTATTATACTTATACTTATTATTATTATTGTTTTATTAATACAGTTATAATAGATTTTTTGCAATATACTAATAAATTAAGATTATAATAATAATAATAATAATAATATAATAATAATAATAATAATAATATAATAATAATAATATTAATAATATTCAATGTTATCAAAATTCCCTTTATTCTCACTTTTATCATCATTAATTGTTTGATTAATACAATTCTGGTATATTATCATTTATTACCTAAGAATTGCCGAAATCACCAAAGAAATCGAAAAAAACGTCATTTTTGGAGTATACTCTCAAAGGCTATATTTCGCTAGATTTTTCCGCTTTTTTCCACTTTTGGAATGTTTTTCTTATAACCTTTTTTATATTATATAATGGACACATTCCTGTTATTATCATCATCATTAGATGATTATCATCATTATTATCGTTTATCATCATCATAATCATCATTAATCATCATCATTATCCATCTTATCATCATTATTGCGAATTAGTACCATCATTATTGCAATTGTTATCCATTATTATTTGCAATATTGGAAGTTATAGTATATATTTTTGCAATAATACTATAACCACAACAATAAGAATAGTAATAGCAATACTAATAACATAATAACGAGTTTATATACTAATTATTTATATCAGTATCTTTAATTAGTATCCGTTATTACTGTAATTATTACTGTTTATAATATTATCTTTGCAATTATACTACCAGTCCAACTATAATAATGATACTAATAACAAGAATAATCGAATAACAATATTATAACCACTAGCATTAATTATTATTATACTTATCTTATTATTATTATTGTTATTATTACAGTTATAATAGATTTTTTTGGCATAATACTAATAATTATTAGATAATAGTAATAATTAATATTAATAATAATAATAATAATAATAATATAATATAATAATAATAATAATAATATTATTAATAATATTCAACATGTTATCAAAAATTCCTCATTGTTCTCAGCTTTTAAATATCATCATTATTGTTATGATTAATACAATACTGGAAATAATTATCAGTATAACCCTAATAATTGCGAAATCACTCAAAGAAATCGGGAAAAAACGTCATTTGGGAGTATACTCTCAAAATGCGATATTTCGCTAGATTTGCCGCTTTTTTCACTTTTTGGGAATGTTTTTCTTATACTTTTTTATATTATATATGGACACAATTCCTGTTTATTATCATCTCATTATCATGATTATCATCATTATTATCGTATCATCATCATTACAATCATTATCTCATCATTATCATCATTATCATCATTATTGCAATTAATTACCCATCATTATTGCATTGTTATCATTATTATTGCAATTATTGGGAGTTACAGAGTATATATTTTTTGCAATAATACTATAACCACAAAATAATCTAGTAATAACAATAATAATACAATAATAACGAGTTTATAATTTATTTATATTCATTTTATCTTAATAGTATCGTTATTACTGTAATTATTACTGTTAGAATAATTATCTTTGCAATTATACTACATCCAAATAATAATAATGAATAATAATAACAATATAAAATACGAATAACATATTATAACCACTAGCATTAATATATATACTATACTGTATTATTATTATTGTGTATTATCACAGTTTATAATGATTTTTTGCATAATACTATATTAAGATAATAGTAATATAATAATAATAATAATGACTAATAATATAATAATAATATAATAATAATATAATAATAATATTAATTATTCAAATGTTATCAAAATTCTCTTATCTCACTTTTATCATCGTATTGTTTTATGATTATACAAATTCTGGTAATTATTTCATTATTACCCTACTAATTGCCGAAATCACCAAAGAAACGAAAAAACGTCATTTTGGAGTAATACTCTCAAAAGGCTATATTTCGCTAGATTTTGGGCCGCTTTTTTTCGATTTGGGAAGGTTTTTTCTTTACCTTTTTTATATATATATGGACACAATTCCTGTTATTATCATCATCATTACATGATTTATCAATCATTATTAATCGTTATCATCATCATTATCTCATTATCATCTCATTATCATCATTATCATCATTATTGCAATTATTACCATCATTATTGCAATTGTTATCATTATTAGTGCAATTATTGGAGTTATAGTAGATATTTTGCAATAATACTAATAACCCAACATAATAATAGTAATAACAATACTATAACATAATACGAGTTTATAATCATTATTTATATTTATCTTAATTAGTATCGTTATTACTGTAATTATTACTGTTATAATATTATCTTTGGCATATACTACCAGTCCAAATAATAATCATGATAATAATAACAATAATAATACGATAACAATATTATAACGCCTAGCCTTATTATTATTATACTATACTTATTTATTATTATTGTTATTATTACAGTTATAATGATTTTTTTTGGCATAATACTACTAATTTAAGATAATATAATAATATAATAATAATAATAATAATAATAATAATAATATAATAATATAATAATAATAATATTAATATATTCAAATGTTATCAAATTCCCTCTTTATTCTCACTTTTATCATCAATTATTGTTTATGATTAATACAATTCTGGTAATTATTATCATTATTAACCTAATAATTGCCGAAATCACAACAGAAATCGAAATAACGTCATTTTGGAGTATACTCTCAAAATGGCTATATTTTCGCTAGATTTTTTGCCGCTTTTTCGACTTTTGGGAATGTTTTTCTATACTTTTTATATTTATATGGACACAATTCCTGTTATTATCATCTCATTATCCATGGTTATCATCATATTATCGTTATCAGCATCATTATCAGCATTATCATGCATCATTATCTCATTATCATCATTATTGCAATTTATTACCATCATTTATTGCAATTTGTTATCATTATTATTGTGCAATTATTGAGTTATAGTATATATTTTTGCAATAATACTAATAAACGCACATACAATAATAATAGTAATAACAACTAATAATAACAATAATAACGAGTTTATAATAATATTATTTATATCATTATCTTAATTAGTATCGTTATTAACTGTATTATTACTGTTATAATAAATTATCTTTGCAATATACTACAGAGTCCAAATAATAATAATGATAATAATTAACAATAATAAATACGAATACAATCTTATAAACCACTGATTATTATATTATACTTATACTTATTATTCTTATTGTTATTATTACAGTATAATAGATTTTTTTGGCATAATACTAATAATTAAGATATAATAATATAATAATAATAATAATAATAATAATAATATAGATAATAATAATAATAATAATAATAAAAATATTAATAATATTCAAATGTTATCAAAATTCTCTTTATTCTCACTTTTATCATCATTATTGGTTATGATTTAATACAATCTGGTAATTATTATCATTATTACCCTAATAATGCCGAAATAAAACCGAAGAAATCGAAAAAAAAAGTCAGTTTGGAGTAATACTCTCAAAAGGCTATATTTCGCTAGATTTTGCCCTTTTGACGGGACTTTTGGAATGTTTTTTCTTATACCTTTTTTAATTATATATGGACACAAATTCCTGTTATTATCATCATCATTATCATAGATTTATCATCATAGTTATCGTTATCATCATCATTATCATCATTTCATCATCATTATCATCATTATCATCATTATTGAAATATTACCATCATTATTGCAATTGTTATCATTATTATTGCAATTTGAGTTTATAGTAATATTTTTGCAATAATACTAGTATAACCACAACAATAATAATGTAATTAACATAATATAACAATAATAACGAGTTTATAATATTATTTATATCATTATCTTAAGATAGTATCTTAGTACTGTAATTAATTACGTTATAAATAATTATCTTTGCAATTATACTACCAGTCAAATAATAATAAGGATAATAATAACAATAATTAATACGAAGTAACAATATTATACCATAGCATTATTATATTATACTTATCTTATTATTATATTGTTATTATTACATTATAATATATTTTTTGGCAATATACTTATAATTAAGATAATATTACTAATCATAATATAATTTAATAATAATAATAATAATAATAATAATAATATAATAATAATAATATATTTAATAATATTCAAAAGTTCTCAAAATTCCTCTTTATTCTCACTTTTATCTCATTATTGTTATGATTCATACACTTCTGGAATTATTACATTCTGACCCTAATAATTGCCGAAATACCAAAGAAATCGAAAAAAAACGTCATTTTGGAGTATACTCTCAAAGGCTATATTTCGCTAGATTTTGCGCTTTTTCGACTTTTGGGAATGTTTTTTCTTGATACCTCGTTTTTATATTATATTATGGACACAATTTTCCTGTTTATTATCATCATCATTATCATGGATTAGCATCATTATTATCGTTATCATCATCATTATCCATCATTATCATCATCATTATCATCAGTATCATCATTATTGCAATTATTTACCATCATTATTGCATTGTTATCATTATTATTGCAATTATTGAGAGTTATAGTATATTTTTTTGCAAATATACTATTAACCACACAACAATAATACTAGTAATAACAATAATATAACAATGAATACGAGTTTATAAATAATTATTTTATATTCATTATCTTAATTAGTAATCGTTTTTATTACTGTAATTATTACTGTTATAATATTTTCTTTGCAATTAATACTAACCAGTCCAAAATATATAATGGAATAATAATAACAATAATAATACGAATACCATATTATAACCACTAGTAGATTTTTGGCAATAATACTAATCATTAGATAATAGTAATAATAATAATAATTAATAATATAATAATAATAATAATAATAATACTAATAATATAAAATAATAATAATAATATTAATAATATTCCATGTTATCAAATTCTCTTTTATTCTCACTTTTATCCATCATTATTGTTAGATTATACAATTCTGGTAATTTATTATCATTTTATTACCACTAATATTGCCGAATCACCAAGAATCGAAAAAACGGGTCATTTTGGAGTATACTCTCAAAAGGCTATACTTTCGCTAGAATTTTTGCCGCTTTTTCGAACTTTTGGAATGTTTTTCTATACCTTTTTTTTATATTATATATGGACCCATTCCTGTTATATCATCATCATTATCATGATTATCATCATTATTGTAGTTATCATCTCATTATCATCATATCATCATCATTAATCATCATTACATCATTATTGCAATTATTACCATCATTATTGCAATTGTAGCATTATTATTGCAATTATTGGAGTTATAGTATATCTTTTTGCAATAATACTAATTAACACACAACAAAAATAATAGTAAAACATAATAATAACCATATAACGAGTTTTATATATTATTTATATCATTAATCTTACTTAGTATCGTTATTACTGTAATTATTACTGTTATCAATAATTTCTTGCAATTATACTACCAGTCCAAATAATATACCATATAATGCATAACAATAATAATACGAATACAATATTATAACCACTACATTATTATTATTGTACTTATTACTTATTATTATTATTGTTTCTTATTACAGTTATAATAGATTTTTTGGCAATAATCTAATATTAAGATATAGTAATATAATAAATAATAATAATAATAATGATAATAATAATAATAATAATAATAATAATAATAATATATTATAATCTTCAATGTTATCAAATTCTCATTTATTCTCACTTTTATCATCATTATTGTTATGATTAAAACAATTCTGGTAATTATATCATTCATACCCTAATATTGCCGAAATCACCAAAGAAATCGAAAAACGTCATTTGCAGTATACTCTCAAGGCTATATTTCGCTAGATTTTGCCGTTTTTCGACTTTTGGGAATGTTTTCTTATACCTTTTATATTGATATATGGACACAATTCCTGTTATTATCATCATCATTTATCATGATTATCATCATTATTATCGTATCAAATCCCAAATCATTATCCATCATTATCATCATCATTATCATCATTATCATCATTATTGCAATTATTAACCATCATTCTTGCAATGGGGGGGGGGGTTTATCATTATTATTGCAATTATTGGAGTTATAGTATATATTTTTGCATAATACTAATAACCACAACATAATAATAGTATTACAATAATATAACATAATACGATTTATAATAATTATTTATATCATTATCTTATTAGTATCGTTATTACTGTAATTATTACTGGTTTATAATAATTATCTTTGCAATTATCCTACCAGTCCCAAATAATAATAATGATAATACTAACAATAATAATACGAATAACATATTGTTATAACAACTAGCATTATGTATTAATTATACTTATACTATTATTATTATTGTTTTATTACAGTTATAATTATTTTTTGGCAATAACTCAATAATTAAGATAATAGTAATAATAATAATAATAATAATAATAATAATAATATAATATAAGAATAATAATAATAATAATAATAATAAATTAATAAACATTCAATGTTATCAAATTCTCTTTTATTCTCACTTTATCATCTTATTTGTTATGATTACTACAATTCTGCTAATTATACATTAATTACCCTAATAATTGCCGAAATACCAAAGAAATCGAAAAACGTCATTTGGGTATACTCTCAAAAGGGCTATATTTTCGTCTAGATTTTGCCGCTTTTTCGGACTTTTGGGAATGTTTTTTCTATACCTTTTTATATTAATATATGTACACAATTCCTTTTATATCTCATCAGTATCATGATTATCCATCATATTATCGTTATCATCGATCATTATCATCCTTAATCATCATCATTATCATCATTATCATATTATTATCAATTATTAATTGATCATTATTGATATTATTTAAATATATTTTTGCAATTTAATTTTACCCAAATAATAAAGGAAAATTTTATAATAATATTTATCATAATTAATAACCCCAAAAATTATAATAGTGTAACTAATTAAAAACATATAAATTTTTAATTATTTCTAATCTAATCTATAATTAGATACTAAAACTAAATAATACTTAATAATTATACTTTCAATTATACTACATCTAAAAAATTAAAAATTTTAATAATAAAAATTAAAAATAGAATTAAAAATTAAAATAGATATATTAAATTAATATAATAATTATTATTAATTATAAATTTAATTAATAATAATTTTTTACAATAATAATACTAATAATTAATAATATAATAATTTTAATTTAAAAAAATTTTTAATATATTTTTAAAAATTAAAAATATTAATAATAATTAATAAAACATTAATAATAATTAAATACCCAAAGAAAACAAAAACTCTTTATATACTCCTTTAATCTATTTTGTTTTGTTTCACTTTTGGGGTGTTTTTCTATCCTTTATTAATCTAATATTGCCAAATTCCAATCAACATCATTTTAGGGTTTTCTCTAAACTTATTCCTAATTTTCTTTTTCACTTTTTTAATTTTTTTTTCTTTATACCTTTTGAATTTATATATTTCAAATTATTTATTATTATATATTTTTATCATAAAACATCACAATATATGTTAATACATAATATTAACATATTAACATATAATAATATTATTATCATTACTTATTGATTTTTTACTTAATTCAATTGTTAAAATTATTATTGCCAATTAATTCCGTCAATAGATAAAATTGAAATAATACTAATAACAAAACAATAAAAATATAAAACAATTATTTACTTATAATTAACATTATTATTAAATTATTTTTATATATTATTAAATTAGTTCATTATTATTGTAAAAAATTACTTTAATAATTTAAAAATTAAATATAATAAAATAAATAATAATAATAATAAAATAAATAATAATACAATAAAAAATTTTT